>NW_026067911.1:15564235-15579769 GCF_014885135.2 Alexandromys fortis | reverse complement strand
TATATATTGGGTATTCTGTGTTAGTGGTCTGGAGTAGGTAGGGGTTGTTTTGTTTGCTTGTTTATTTGTTTTTATTTTGAGACATGATCATATATAGCCGAGGTTAGATACGTACTCTGCCTACCTAGATTCTAAAATTTATGGATTTTGAAAACCCTGTGAACTGTTCTCCACAAATTCCAAAGGATATCTGTATTTTAATATAAAAATAATTGTAAAACTCCTAACTTTATACAGCCCAAAAGCATTTCTGTTGCTGTGACCAAATCTATTATTTAAAGCAAAATCCTGTGGAACAAAGCTTTTGCATGCATAAAAAATAAGGTCCAGGAATGTTTAAACAGTTCTGTTCATAATTGCACAGCTATTTAGCAATGCAGCCAGTATTAAAACTTGAGCTAGAGTCCAAACTTCACGCTTGGTCTTCTACAGTGAATCTTTCTTACCGCATGCACAAATATCTGTTGTTCTCTTTCTGTAGAAGTCTGAAACAATTACTTACTGTTTCCATTTGCTGCCACAGGGTCTATTATACACTATCAGTGGAATAAATAATGCTCACCATGCTGCATGGCATGGGCAATGCATTCAAGTCTCAATAGTTCTTGACAGAGTGGAAGGCAGAGATGAAACGAGGCATACACGTTGCACTGGGTAATATGAGTTGTGTTGATTTTGATCCTTCAAGTGTGTGTAAGTGTGTGTTGTTGACGTTCTATGTCTCTCTGCAAACCCTATGGTCTATCCAAAGCATATGTAGATCACATACTCGTGTTTCTGAATCAAAAACATTGCATTTCCAAGTAAGAGCTCAAGTCAGTATATGGATAACTGAAAACAAAATTACCATAGGCCTATTAAAAATAGAACAGTAATGTGCATTTAGGAGATAGGTATATGGGTCTGAGCTGCAGAGAAGGAGGTAGAATGCATGTCATACTTCAAATAAATAGAGGCCAGCAAGATAACGAGAGGGAGGACTATTCTACCAGAAATCATGAGGAGTTCTTGTTTGGAACTGAAGGGAATTTTGTAGAATACCCCTAAACATAATGGAGCAATAGTAAGATCAATTATAGAATGCTATACTAATCTTAAATTGCATGGGGCTTCAGTATATTAACTTGTAAAGCTTTTACAGTTTAGCAAAAATGTTTAATAATGGCATACTGACAAGTCTGTTTCCTTAATAGTTTACACTTTCATATAACTATTTTTTATGTCAGTCTCTAGTCCAATGAGTGTTAGAAACTCTTATATTGAACTACCAAGAGTATGTTATCTGTCTAACTCTCCAAAATTATGAATTTTCAAACAAAGGTTTAAATACCCATAAAGCAGAGGTATTCACTAATTATGTCTTTTTAATGTTAACCACAAATGCTTTTAATATATTAACATATCTGTGCTTTAATGGTGCCCATCTAGTGTAATCTGCGGAAAATACAGTGTGAAACTGGTAGAGTGCTCAATGCATAGAAGAACATCATTTTAGACAAGTAAAACACAGAGTCCTAAAATGGACATTCAGGACACAGATAGACAAATGTGTGATCATGCGATAGATATATGTAGGATTTCCATACTAACAGTCAGTTGTTACTTAAGAACCTTGTGGAGTAACAGACTACCTACACATAAATTGTTTAAAAATGTTGAGACTTATCTAGTTACAAAGCACCCTTTCCTAATCTGATTTACCCTATTTTGTGGTCATGTTGCACTCTATTCAATTGGCCTTAAATAGATATTACTAATCTCCAACTATTTAGCAAAAATAAAGTTACATTATGTGTATATATTTGTAATGCTATATAATTATGAAAAATTATTTATTTGTAAAACTGGGTAAAAATGCAAATTTCTCCCATGAATTCTAGACTTTCTTTAAAACCTCTACATTAGAGATCATATAAAATTGGTATGCAAGTGAATATGACAAATTAAGTCTCTTTATGTTACATTAAGTATATTTAGAAAATATCTTTATTGTTATTTTTAACCAATATTTATGTATTTGTAAATCATAGCTTATTTTCATTTTTTTTCCATAAACATGAGTTAACTCTGTGTTCATCTTCTCTTTCCAGATGGTAAAATTGAGGCACAGAAAGATTAAGTATTTTGTGCTAGGTTGGAAATGTCCTTGAACCAAACATAGACCCAGCATTTTGGCTCTAGGTGTCTAGTCTCTTGATCTCCCTCTAGTTCCTTGATGGAGTAGTCTACACAGGAGTAGGAAGATGAATTGGGTTAAATTCCAGATTCTTGTATTGTGACAGATTAACATTGAGCCCAAGTGCCACTCTGCAAAACTATTCTCATCTCCAAGCAGTTGGAAAGCTTGGGAGTTTATTTTCAAGGTCTGCTGTATGATAAGTTTCTTTATAATGAGTTTCTTTAATATGTTTCACTTTACTTAAGTGATAGCTACAGCAAAATATTATGACCCTATTTTCAAGAATTATTTTTCTATTTAGTCTTATAAATTGTCTGATGCAAGCAAGGCATAAATGCAATCTTTTAGCTCTGAGGAAGCTTATATCCTGAATAAATTTCCAGCAGACTTCAGAAATAATAAACAACAGAACCTGCTTTTTTTTTTATCTATAGATAAGTCCTGAAGTCAGCCAATTCTGAAGTAAGTGACTTCAAGTGTGTCCAGCACCACTCCAGAATTACAGTGGGAAACATTCCTGGCTGATTAGCAAGAGTCACAAGCTTCCAGGTAGCAGGCTTTCTCATGTCTGCCTCCATTGCCTGTGATGTAGTTGGTGACTCGGTGACTCTAAGTGACTCTTAGAAACTGTCACCACCCTCCTTTCACCATCAGCAATCTTGCCGTGAGTAATAAGTGACTTCTCCCACTTCTTCCTGATAAGGAAAGGACCTGTGGCTGACCCTGTTTCACTTCTTGACTCTGAACTTGCACAGTACCAGCTTAACAGTGCCCTGGCTTCTCTGGGAGGGTAAGATGGCTAAAAAGTTCTACGTGCCGAGAAGACCACAATCTCAATGTGATCTTCCACATGGTGCCCATCAATTTCTTTTATCTACTTATTTTTTGTCATCTTCTTAAAATCATTTATATTTTGAAATTGCAAGATAAATTAAATTTTTCTTTATTATTTTTCTTTTTCAATTTTCTCTTTCTTTGGTATAGGAAGCATTTTATTTTTTAACCTCGAAAAAGTACTCACTGGTTAAACCCATAGTCATTTTACCAATTTCTCTTGGGATTCTGGAAATATAATGCATTTTAGTTATATTCTTCCCCTCCCCCACTCCTCCCAGGACCTTGTTATTTTCTCCACCCAACTTTAAGTTCTTCTTTTCTCTGTATCTGGCACTGTCCCTTTCTTTCTGTGTATCTCTCTTTCTCCCTCTCTCTCTCACTCACTCAAAACAAGAAAAGAAAGCAAATAAAACTTTTAAAAAACTCAATAAAAGCCATCAGAACAAAATAAAAATCAAAGGAAAACCATGGAATCTGTTTTGTGTTGGCCAACTACTCCTGAGCATCAGATTTGTCCTGCAGTGTGGTTGGGATTCTCCATTGGGAAACACAGATTTGCCCTTTCCCAGAAGGTCCCAATAGCAAATAGATTCTTGGTGTGGGGTGGGGTTTTTATTCCACTTCCTCCTCTCAGGGGTGGGATTAAGTCTGGTGTAAACCTGTGTAGGCATTATGCATGCTATCACAGTCTCAGTAATTTCATAGGTATCAGTCCTTCTGCGTCTAATAAGACAGTAATTGACTTCATTGTGGGTCTACATTTTTGTAGCACCATTCTTTAATTTGTAAGTATCATCTTCAATCTTTTGACTTCTTAATAATTCATCTGTTGAAGAAGAAATTATGACTTTGTTCTCCATATGCAAGTGGCCCAGTCAATATGGATCCTTCCCTTCACTTTCTGGAAAGAAAAAGTCTGATAGATCTCAAGAGTCAATTTTTTTAAAGATGTATGTGTCTATTGTGAGGACTGGGAGGCATGTGGCCTCTAGAGCATAAGTGCGGAAGTCAGGGACCTTTAGTTTGTCTACATAATCCTTGTTTTGGAGGCAGAGTCTCTGTTATTTCTGTATTTATTATCAGCTTGGCATAACCTGAAGTCACTTGGAAAGAGTCTCAATGAAGAAGTGCTAGACCATGTTGTTTTATGGGAATGTTGATGGAGGAGGATTATACTGATTACAGGTTAATTGATGTGGGAAGACCCAGTCCACCGTGGTGCCACCAATTCCTGGATTTGGGTCCTGGGTATCAGTTGTAGATAAGGGATGAGTAAATACAAGCATGCTTGCACACATTCGTTATGTTCTTGAATATCATGTGCCTAGCTGTTAGGAGTTCCTGTCTTGACTTCCTGGTGAGTATGGACTGTAACTAAGTATTATAAGTCAGATTAACTGCTTCTCTTTGTCTTAGTAACTGTTCTATTGCCATGAAGAGACAACATGACCAAGGCAATTTGTAGAATAAAAGCATTTAATTGGGGGTTTGCTTATGATTTCAGAGGGTAAGTCTGCTGTGCACCGCACCCCCGTGTCTGCGCTCTATGTGCTAGAACCCAGTTCACGAGCTTTGGGCAAGGGGCTGGAGGTTGAGAATACAGACAGACGCAGAGACAGACCGACATACGGACCTTTTAACACTGACACCATAGCCCCCATTTATTAACACCGTGTAGACTTAAATACATTGCAGTCAATGGTCAACAGGTGATAATCCCATCCTCTGATCCTCTAACTAGGCACAGCTTCTAGTAATTTATATTAGAAGGTTCTAGGAGGGAAAAGTAGTTGAAGGCCAGGACTCATTAGTCCCAACATCCAGCTGAAGGCCAGGACTCATTAGTATTATAAGTCAGATAAACTGCTTCTCTTTGTCTTAGTTACTGTTCTATTGCCATGAAGAGACAACATGACCAAGGCAATTTGTAGAATAAAAGCATTTAATTGGGGGTTTGCTTATGGTTTCAGAGGGTTAGTCCTTTATCATCATGGTGGGAAGCATGGTAGTAAGCAGACAGGCATGGCACCGGAGCAGTAGCTGAAAGTTTACATATCATCCTCAAAATAGAGGCAGACAACAAGAAAGATTGGTTCTAGCATGAGCTTTTGAAACCTCAAAGCCCACCCTCAGTGACACACCCTCTTCAACAAGACCACACATCATCATCTTTTCTAAACAGTCTACCAAGGAGAAGCAGAACTATATAACCCTATAGGAACCATTCTTATTCAAACCACCACTCTCTTCAAAGTTTCTGTCCAGTTGTTTTATCACAGCAACAGGAATCAAAGCGGGACAGCCAGGAGCATGTTCAAGTTTCTGTCTTGTTCTCCTTTCTCGGCCTCCCATCATGTCATTGGAGTGCTAGGAATGGAGGTGTGAGCCACCACAATTAGGTCTTTACTTGGCTTCTGGGGGCTTACGCCATATTATCAGGCTGCTCAGAAAGAAGTTATACCCACTAAGGTGCCTTCCTGGCCTTTACATGCTGTGCAGTGACATGCATAGCAGGCATGTACTAGCTGCTATATGTCTTTAGTGATCTTAGTAATCACCATGCTAATGTGGCAACTCACTGAAGGTCTAGGGAAACATTTCAGTGGAAACCTAGACACATTTGTGGACTGTAAATCTCACCATTGGCCAGAAGAACCTTCTGGAAACTCTCTTCTGAGACCCATTGCTGTTACTGTAGATAAGCTTTCACAGCTTCTTTTTGACCTAGTGTGCAATGTCGCTCAGTACCAGACGTGTCCAGCCCTTGGTTATCTGGTGGATTATCCCAGGAAATTCTATTGTAATTTAGCGAGAATATTACTTTAAACTCTTTGGCCTGGACCCAAGAGACGTTTTGTTGAAATAGGAGCAGCGGCGGGGTTGCGTCCCCAACACCCCGGCCGCTTGGCTAGCTCATGCCCGAAATAACAACACACAAACTGTATTCATTTAACTGCTTGACCCATTTCTATCTAGCCTCTTCTAGGCTAATTCTCACATATTAATTTAGCCCATTTCTAATCATCTGTGTAAGCACCCCAAGGTGCGCTTACCGGGAAGATTCTAGCCTCCGTCCATCATGGTGTCTCTGCTCCAGAGAGCAGAGTTGTCTGGTCTCTTCGGGAGCAGAGCAGAGTCTGACCTCACTTCCTCTTCCACCCAGAATTCTATTCTGTTTCCTCCTCCCATCTATGCTCTAAGCTAAGCCAAGCAGTTTCTTTATTGCTCAGCCAATGAAATCAACAGATTGATATATGACACTCCCACATCACTTCCCCTTTTTCTGTTTAAACAAAAAAAAAAAGAAGGCTTTAACTTAACATAGCAAAATTACATATAACAAAACAGTTATCAAGTAAAAATTACAATAATCTATATCATAACTAAGAAAAACTATAACTATAGCTAACTATTCTTAACTCCATCAAACAGTCCAGAAAGATACAATATTACCTAAGCAAATAAGAAATAAGCAAACTCTCAAACTCTAGAAATGACAGAGACATCTCACTGCCTGGACAGTCACCCAAAGTTCCTCTGTACCGTTGGGGCATCCATCTTCAGCCTAGAGGCCCATAGTTTCCAGCAGACATTTCCACAAAGCAGGAACTTTCAAAGGCAGTCACTATCTGCTTGTCCTGAAGAATGTCTTGCAGACTCTTTCATGAATCAGGAACCCCGAAAGATCATCTCACCTTTAGGCAAGTTCAGCAGTCCTCTCTCTGCGGGTTCTCTGTGTCCAGTTTATGCAATAGTCCAGGCAAGAGCAGTTTCTTGCCCAAATGGCTATCAAACTCCATAAGGATCCTCTTCGATGCCCATCTTCCTCTTGAAGTAGATTGGTGCTGCCAGGAGCAGAGTGTCTCATTGTCATGAAAAGTCCTAAGTTATTAAAACATTTAATAGCATATTCCGTAGTCTTTGAAAAATATGAAGAATGCCTATCTAAAATATATCTATGCACATCTAGAAAACCTTAACTAACATGACTACAAACTTAACTATTATTAATGATTATCCATTAACAACATATATACAAATCACTAAAGCAAAAATCCATATCAATGTAAATTATTCATACCTATATCATCTCCCCCTTTAAATGTAAAAGAACATTTATAAACCCTATTTGGGAACATGGGCGCAGTTTTCTCTCTCCAAACTGCTTCCTGCTGAATGGGGGCGTCGTTAATTAGGTCTTTCATGGTATAACCTGTGTGCTAGTTTCATCTCAGTTGGCAGTTGAGCGAAGCAATTTTCTGAAGGTATTCACTGCAACCGTTCAGGAGGGCGTGGTCTATCGTACCATATCGGAATAGAAGAAATGAACAGGGTCTCATCCTCTGTGAAAACAAAATAGGAAACTCCTTTCGAAAGCATCATGTCCTTAGATCCAAATTTCAAAGTCAAGGCATCAAAATCTCTACGATGGATTAGTTCAACAGCATTTATAAACAAATATCTTTTAGCAGCTGTTGCTCCTTCCTCAGCATTCAAACAATTCAAAGAGAGCATAATAGTATACAGTATCAATATTCTCTGTGTATTTTCCATCTTTGTACGCTTTATTTTAACCTCTATTAAGTTTATTTTTACTTTTATTGCATATTCTCTGTATCTTTGTCCTGGAATAACTCTGTAGACCAGGCTCTCCTTGAACTCTCAGAGATCCGCCTGTCTCTGCCTCTCAGGCATTGGGATTAAAGGTGTATGCTACTACACCTTGAACTCACAGAGATCTGTTTGTCTCTGCCTTCTAGGCACTAGGATTGAAGGCCTGTGCTACCACACCTTGAAGTCACAGAGGTCAATTTCCCTCTGCCTCCCAAGTGTTGGGATTAAAGGCGTGTACTACCACACACAACTTCTCTTTTTCTTACTTTTTTTTTTTAAGAACTTTTAACTTTCTTTCTTTCTTTTTTATTTTTAAGAACTTTTAACTTTTAGCTTGCATATATTTTTAACACACTGTAAATCATTTAAACATTTTCTTTATCTTTGAATCTCTTTACTGTATCTCTCTCTGTTTTTCTGACCACAGGAGCCTTTAAATTACTGAGCAATATGAGTAGGATTAAAGCCGTGGCTTTGCCAGCTAGATCCAGTCCATTCCTTAGCTTTCCAGCCTCAAGGCGGAGATACGGGCTGTAGCCTTGTTTATAGACACAATTCTATGGCGTTTCAAGGTCCCTGCCAGCCAGCGAGCTACAACAGACAACAGTCAAGTCGTCTCTCGGTAGTTGGCTCTCCTGCCTCAGTCAGAGTTTGTCCTGGCAGGATGGCCCAGAAAGCTAGCATTTTTAAAACAGCACAACTTTTTTCCTGCTACGGCTGAAAACAAAAAAGCATGCGTTCAGCTTTTCGTCAACACCATTTAAGTGTTTCGTGGCAGGACCTCTTAATGAGCTGCAGGGTTTTGCAGCTGAAGCTGATCAGGAAGCCTCTCTTAGATGAGAGTGCTTGCTTGCTTCTAACAAGCAGAGGAGACCCGAGAAACTGCTGCTACCAAGAAAACATGCTTTATTCTTTCCCAAGCTTTTTCAGGCTTTCTGTGGATTCAGTTGTCCACACGTCTGGGTGCCATCTGTTGAAATAGGAGCAGCGGCGGGGTTGCGTCCCCAACACCCCGGCCGCTTGGCTAGCTCATGCCCGAAATAACAACACACAAACTGTATTCATTTAACTGCTTGACCCATTTCTATCTAGCCTCTTCTAGGCTAATTCTCACATATTAATTTAGCCCATTTCTAATCATCTGTGTAAGCACCCCAAGGTGCGCTTACCGGGAAGATTCTAGCCTCCGTCCATCATGGTGTCTCTGCTCCAGAGAGCAGAGTTGTCTGGTCTCTTCGGGAGCAGAGCAGAGTCTGACCTCACTTCCTCTTCCACCCAGAATTCTATTCTGTTTCCTCCTCCCATCTATGCTCTAAGCTAAGCCAAGCAGTTTCTTTATTGCTCAGCCAATGAAATCAACAGATTGATATATGACACTCCCACATCAACGTTTGATTTCATGGTATTGCTTATCTCATCAATGCTTTTTATGGAACCAAGTGCAGAGATGAGAGAAGATGGATAGATGATAAACAGAGAGATAGATAGATGCGATCACACTGGGAATTTTTATATCAAAAATAAAGACTGAGAGCTTTTACTCCACCCTTTCTCAGTGATGTCTACAAGTCTGTCCTTCCATCACAAGAATTCAGTTTTTCAAGGACACAAATACTTTCTTGATTAATCCCCGCCTTATACTGAGCTGAAGCAGTTAGAAACAGTAATATTATTGCTAAAGGTGTCCGGAAACTTTAAAATGGCGCAGAATGTTCAGTGGCTTAGAACAACATGGATTTGGGGAGGAAAGAGAAGGGAAGGGAGAGGAGGGGAGGGGAAGAGAGGGAGTAGGAGGAGAGTCACAAACCTACAATTAGCCTCTTGGACTACAGAGAACTGTTTCCTGTAGAGCGATCAGGGGAGAATCCACTTCTGCCTGCTTCCCTTAGTTTGTGGCCGTTTTCTCCATCTTCAAGCCTAGCCACAGGCTCCTCCCCATCTCCTTTATTCCGGTTTCTCTTGTGACTGCACTGTACCCATTAGACAGCTCAGAACAAGCCCCATTCCACTGCCTGTTCAGGCACACCTGCAAGATCTTTCTTCCCATGTAAGGTCGCATTCATGTCGATTTGGGGACACAAATTGTGGGACACATTATTTTATGTCACAGTGGGTGTCCAGCAAGATTAACAGTAGTGGCTACCTCCATTCTCACTGAATCCTCACCTGAGCTCTTACAATTTTACTGCCATGAGGTTGAAATTCCGAAATATTGGATATTAGAATGCTAATATTAAATATTAGAATGCTCTCGAGCCTCCCTGATCTAATAAGTTTTGTCTGAAGTAAAGTGCTGATTTGCTATCTACTATGCCAACCAATAATAATTTAAGCAAAGGTAAGAAAAGTGAGCTATTAGATAGTATTGTATGTATTTACAAATTGTTGAACTGGTCAAGTACAACGGCGTTACAATGACACATTTTGATGGGGCAAGGAGGATGGTAAAAATTTGAAATCTACTAAAGAATGAACAAAAAAAATCATTACTTCATTTACATACTTGTCATAGATGAATGGTGGTGGAAAAAGCTGGGCCTTCATGTCTGGTCTGAATTAAAGCCCTGTGAAGAAGGATGTGGCAGTCACTCAAGCTTGTACATTCTTTAATTTCGTTTATTAATGCCTGCACAGAGTCGGCATAGCTAGAAGGCAAGACACAGGCTTTCAGAAACCACAACGTGTAACAGCTGGTTCCAATTACCCTTACGACAGTATGACTATATTCACAAACCGTCAGCTTTGTGAGAGAGAGAGAAAAATGAATTCCTCATAAAAATTTGAGAAATGCTACGGTCTGTGCGTACACTTCTCTCTGCTGTTAGCCTTCTAGTTCTACACCGTTGTATGTCTATTGCAGTGGCAATAAGACAGGCTGCTTAAGTTGGCAGAACAGAAATTGTTTCATCTTTAAATGTATAATACAACCGTTTTACAAAAGTCCATTTCCTGGAACAAAGCTTTTCAAGAACTGTAGAAGTTTAAGATACTCATTTACCCAGGAAATCAAGCAATCTCATGTTAAGCACACAGTGATGCAGGTAATTTTTGTATCAGCCAAGGCAGACTAATGAGATTTGGCATGCGTGACTTCAGTGACCTTTATCAAAATCGGAGGTTGTCCCTTAAATACATCACAGTGAAGGAGAGATAACAAACTTTCCTGCGGAGCTGACCTTTGTCATCACAATCTGAGGTTGAAAATTAGACTTTTTCATTTTCTTTACTTGAAGTTCAAAGGCTTTAACACTCCAGTCATCTCTGCTAATTTGAATTCTTAACATTTCGAACTGATGCAGTTAAGGTCCGTTTGTATTATCTGTAGTCACCGCTAAGGTGCCGCTATCATGTTACGGAGGCATTTGTGGACATAGAAACTCAAATCCTAACAGACAGGCCCTTCTAATGCACCTTTTATTTTCAAGTCAGAATACATTAACTTGTTCAACTTAGCAACACCCCTTAGTTAGCAACAAAACAATGATCTAATCATCTTCTACCCAGGAGATGCTCTAATCATTCGGTAAACTAAGCAAGATGACAGTTACTGAAGGAAAGTCATGAACACCATTAAAAAGAGAAGACCTCCTATTTTTAAGAGATGAACCAGTATAAGACACAAGAGCATAGCTTTGTATAGGTTAGAAGTCTAACAGTTAAAGTATAGAATGTTTTTAACAATTTTTTTTCTAAAGGAAAGAATTTAAATGAGCAGTCCAAGACAAAATGTATCTAGTTAGATCACAAAAATGGTGGTAGGTAGCTACTATTTAAAATATCCCTGTTAATTATGCTTTATTAGTATTTGGAGTCTGGCAAAGGAGGACTATAATAATTAGACATTCTTTCTGGACACATTTTGTTTACTATTAATTTGTAGACCAGGGAGTGAAAGTAAATTACTGGAGGGCAAATACCTTCCCACATGTATGCTTTGGGCTGATGCTATTTGTGTGCTTTCCATCAACCTAATAGAGCATATTAATAGGCTTGTTTTCTGTAGGAAAGCCAGCTAAGCTAGATGAATGACTATTTCTCCAAGTCCCATTAGCTAAACCTTAGTAGAACATTTCATAACTTTCCACCGTTGAAAACTGTCAAGGCCTTTGAGATGACTCCATAAGTAAAGATGCTTCCTTCTAACTAAATGCCTCCGTTTGACCCCAGGGACCCACATCATGAAGAGAGAATTGACACGTGCAAAGTCATCCTCTGACTTCTGCAATTATACCTTGGCATGCATGCTCCCTGCCCCAAAATGTATAGATAAATGTAATAAATTATTTTTTTAAAGAAAACAGTTTGTTCAAATGGCATTAGCATGTTCTTGGAGTTGTTTCAAAGAGTTCTAACCACTGAGTTCTATCATTCTTTGGCACTCTGATGGAACATATAGCTCCAAATCCTCCAGGTCTCATGGTGCTGATCTATTTGAAATAGACAGCCACAGTGCCAGTCGGAGGCTGGAAATATTTTCTGTATACTGCCCTTGTTTGTTGTGTATTTATGTAGCTTTTATAAATAATGGACAACCTAGCCCAATATAGGTTTCACATAGTAGCTTAACTACCTTAACCTCTTCACACTTTTGGCCTTCCTAATCTAAAACATAACCAGAATTCCTTCTCTTGCATGATGTTATGATCTGCAAAACCAGAAAGCTGAACGAATCTTCAATCATCATGTGAATCTTTCATCTTCCTGCAGACTTGAAAACACTAATGTTCTGTTTAAAATTCACTGTTTAAAAAAATAGTTTGAGTCTGCAGAAAAACACCTAATATTTTATATTTCTGTATTTCTGCAATAGAAAATGCAGCTTATATGTCAAGAACAATACTTAGTATTCTTCTGAGAAGATGGTTTCAAATTATAAATCAAGATCCAAATAAATAACAGCACTTCACCCGAAAAATAATGAATATCAGTCATACATTAATTAATGGTTTTTCTATTCACACGTCAAATATTGATGGTGGAGTGACTTGCACATTTGTTTCTGCTGTTCCCCAATTCACTTGTGCTTAGAGAAGCCTCTCCCCATAATCAATAAGCATTGTAACAGGACACTCAAGATTTTTATGATAGAGGTAGTTCTGTTGGCTTTAACTTCTCTGTGGCCTTAGACATATCTTGCTATAAAGCATTTTGTTTCTTCTTATTATAAAATTTTCAGTTGCTTGAACTACATTCATTTATTACATGTGGTGTGTATGCCTATGTGACAGTGTGATATGGAGGTCAGGACTGCTTGAAATAATCAGTTCCCTCCTACTGAGTGGACTCTGGGAGTCCAAGTTCAGGTTACCGTGTTTGCTAGCAGGTGCCTTTACCAGCGAACAATCTCACCAGTCCCATTTTCCATATGTTTCAAATGAATACCTAAATTCTTTATGGCCCACATGTTCAGAATAGCTACAATTATCAGTGGGGGTCACATGGGAAGAGGATAGCATTTGAATGTTTTCTTTTCCTCTTGGATGCTAAGTACAGTTTGTCTTCAAGGTAGTGATGAGGACAAAGTCCCTTAGGCAACCTCAACTTCACCTGTATTTCTGGGGCACTATCATATCTTATTGGGACACAGAGGGCATTCCTACACACACACACACACACACACACACACACACACACACACACACACACATACATATATACACACACATACACATACATACACACAAACACATAAACAGCAGGGAGTAGAAATTTAAACTATGATTCTTTCTACTCTCATCTGCAGTAACTGAGGGCAATGATTGTTTCATCCTTCTCCCTTTGTGAACATCTTAGTTCTAGCTGAGTCATTCACCTGGATTTAGACTAGGCCGTGTTTTCATGACAACAAATTCTACAAGAGTCATGATACAGAGCATTGGGATAGAACCTACTTGACATGCAGGCTTTTCTCCAGAATTCCTAGAGTTCACAGAGATAATCATGCTAGTCTATGCTTTATCGTACAAAACTACACGAGTGATGGCTTTGTGCAGAAGGGGACGTTTGTGTGGACTAGAGCTCTAGTCCTCTAATACCGTGAATCTGAATCTGCACTGTGTTTATTCACACCACAGTCTTCTTTGCACATCAGTTCCTGAAGTTTTCTGTAGGGTATGTGTTGGAGGAAGAGGATATTGGATACTTGTGAAAGACAACTGTGTAAGAAGAACAGATGTTTTGACCTGAAACGTTGAATAGGCTTGGAGAATAATATTGTGTATTAATAACCCTGATACAGGAAAGTTGATTTGATGGTTTTAAGCTGCAAGAAGAGTCAAAATCAATGGCTGTGTTTCATCATTCCCTCACTGCAAACAACAAAAAGAAAATGTTTCACATTCTGAGAAATCTCCTGTCTTCAGAAAGCCACACCAAGGAATCTTTTAAGGGGGACCTTTCCCCAGAAGAAAAAAAAACATTAATAGGAATTAACTTGCTTCTGAGTCATTGTCAGAATAAATTGCCTCGTTTTAATACAAGAAAATGTCCTTGAACCTAACCTGGGATGTTAGATTTGTAAGATTCTTTTCCATTACCCTGAAGCCCACAGCTACTTGTGATAATGAAGTTCTCAAAAGAAGTGGAGATGGGGTAATTATGCTTCCAATTAAATTTAAGACCATAATTAAAGGCACTTTGGCTGGTTTGAATCTGAGCAAACTTGAGATTTGACTTTTCCTCTGTGTACAAGCCCATGATCAAGTCCTTCAAACTCAAGGGATGTGCGCCAGGTAAGTCAGATAGAGTTCTCTACACCAGTTATTCTGAGAATGGGCTTATCTGTTTGCTTTAGGGAAGCACTGTTTAGATGGTAAAGTGCAAACACAGCCTGTTCAACTTCTGGTCTTTAGAGCGCTTTAATTTACAAAAGAAAAGGAGACAATTCCTTTTCCCTTTAGACAGTAGCTAATCGCAAAAAGTTTCCACGTGCTCCCTTGAATTCTCATTTGTGTATTGAGGCTTCTTTCGTTTCTCTATTTCTCTTTTTAAGCCTCTTATTGTCCCTCCTCTTCCTGCTTCCTCTTTTTCTTGTTTTTCTGTATCCGATATCACTGGGGACACCAATATGAGGAGGATTGCACAAGTAGTACCGAAGGTAAGTTTGGACAAAGATGTTAAGAGTGAACAGCATGTTAGCTTTCACATGTAGGCTTTCCCACAATATCTTTAGTCAGTGTTGTATGACTGGAATTGTAGGCCTATTTTAACCCTGTGTTATTGCTTAAGCATTGCTCTTATAAAAGCCTAATGATCCATTGAGAATGGCAAACGTGTGGAGTGGGGCTTTGTGTCTGTGGTAGAACACTCATCTAGCATTCCTGGGATTTGGTTTCTGTCCAAGTGGGAAAAGAAATGACTTTCTATACTCACGGTAAACTGAAACTGCTACCAAAGAGCATCTGTGAGTATAGCCAATAATCAATACTACGTTATCAATTGACCTTAGGAAACAGTTTTCAATTTAGTACTAAGCTAATCATTATGAGAATTTTTCTTTATGTACTGGATTTTCATGTATTTTTTTTAGTCTCATGTTGGGCCCAAATTACTTCAGGGCCTGTACGACGAGGCCTGTACAATAGAGAAAAGCCTGGCTTGAGTTTGAGGGAACCAAGTGAGAATGAGACAGCAAAATCTAAGTAGATGCTCCTCCAGCCAAAGGGAGGACTTGGCTGTCTCTCATTGGCTGGCGGGAGGTACCCCCACATCACAGGATGTCACTTAATCTATTTAAACTGATGCTCACAGTAATAAACTGAGTTCCTGGTTTGACTTGACTCCCTATTGCATCTGATTGTCCTGCATCGTGGGGCTGTGGAATGGGTGGATAGCGCACTCACCTTTTCCTGGGAAATAAGGAGGCTAAGGAGGCCTAGCAGTCTCATACTCTTTGAGAATTATAT
>NW_026067911.1:15480564-15564219 GCF_014885135.2 Alexandromys fortis | reverse complement strand
ATATAGTCTTTACATATATTAAATAATATATCAAGATATTAGCTTTGTGTTGCTCATTCTCTAGTATTTTGAATATTTTATTTTGACATTTTAAGATATTAGATTAACTCTAAAAGTGGAATGAGAAAATTTTGCATCTTTTAATGTAATCAGTTAGCACCATAACCAGTGACATAGTATGTTACATTTTACTGGAGCAGTTTTGTCATTTTTGATGATTTACTTAGTCAGAAAAGGGCATTATTTTAAATACAACCATGTATTACATTAATTCATGCTGTTGGTTTTCCATTGAGTGTTTTGTTTTTAGCTAGGATTCTGAGACCAGAGACAAGAGTAGATGCTTTCCTTGGGGGATTTTATAGAAATAACCGCCCTAAGCTAAAAATAGCAATGTATCCCAAAGGAAGTCGGCTAGTCAGGCTTCAAAATGACTAAATTAAACAATGTTAGTTCCAGCCTGCTTTTCAAATAACTACATTAATAGAGAAAAGATGTGTTTAATTTTTCCCACTAATCTACACAATATATTGGAAAGAATGAGATAATGTCTCCTAAGAAAATCTTTTGATTTATTACAGAAAAACTCACATGAAACTGCTATAATGGTGTCGTTTTAATTTTAGTTCCAATGAAATGAATACCCAAGGATTTGTGCCTCTGCTTGTTTGCAGCTAATAACTCTTGCCCCTGTGCTATTTATGGCTCGCCCCAAATCTCACTCAAGAAAATTTAAAGAGTAATCTCTAACCTAGTAAAATAGAGTAAACTGAGAAATACTTCTCTCATTAATTCAGTTATTTATATATCAAACCTACAACTAAAATGCAAAATGACTTTGTTTTACCAACTTTGTAGGGTATCAAGAAAATGTTCCTGAATTGTTTCTGAACGCTGAACTGGTGAGAGCACCAGTTATCTACGATGTCAAAGAATGGATGTCTGTCCTGGAGGAGGCAGAACATAAGAAAAAAGAGGAAGAAGAGTCCACCTCCTTCTTCTCCCACTCTTCCTGCTATTCTAGCTTGTTTTTCCTATTAATTTATTATTAATTACAATAATAATTATTTATGGTCATTTTCCTCACCATGAATCTAGTCTTCTCTTTCCTTTCCTACACTGTACACTTTAGAAGGAGGTCACTATGAGTGTCCCACATTTACGTGGGATTTCTATCTCCGCTCCTCAACGTGTGGAAATTCTGCAGGGGAAACTGATTACTCCTTGTCTTTCTACGCACTCAGTTATTTCTTTATATTAGTGTGAATTTGTAATTATTCATACTGTACCTTGTATTACATCTCAGTATTTATTTCGTTCTTCTGTTTATTCTTTGAGTTTGTGGATATCTTTCACTTGACATCCATCTTTGACATCTTTGTGGGATCTTTGTTAATTGAGACCTTCCTTACTTTGGGGTATTATACGGTATTCCAACCCAATTTCTCCCCAGCCTTCTACTCTGCTGTATCTTCCAGCAGCCCTGGTTTATGTTACCAGAGGCAGATACCAAAAAAATCAAGAGTTAGATCCTAAGTACTCTTAGATACTTTTGATATTCAAGTCCATCTTATATTCTGGAAGCATCACCACATATACATCTTTACTAGAGTTCAAGAAGTTCAAGAAGTTCCCTCAGATGAATTTTTCTATGTCTACTCCAACATCGTATGCCAGTCCATAGGTGTGAGGATTATTTGGCAGCTCACAGCACAGCTTGACATGAATATATGCTGACGCAAAATATATATCAGGCCTCAATTTCTCCATTTTCCCTTTCTTCTCCACAGCATTGGTTCTAAAGATAAAGAGGAGTAGAAGAATGAAAGACTGAGAATGAAGAAGTATCTCCTATGTCAGTGACTCCTAGGAACTTCTTCTGGCAACACCAGATACAACAATATTCACAGCTTTGCTGGGGCCTCGCTAGGCCATAATCTATACCATTTATTTTATCGAATGGGAACGATTTGAGCACTTACCATATGCCAATATGTATTCTAAGCACTTAAGAGTGGTACTGAACATGACAGAAAATGCCATAGAGATCACTTTCCTTCTGTGAACAACAACAGCAGCAGCAATGACAATAACAAACTTCAAGAAACTTTTGCCAGCTGGAAGCACCACAGAAACATTAAAAGCAATTGAGTATTTAAATTTTTCTGGATTTATGTTCAGTTGACAAGACTTGACCAAATACAGATTTTGTGGAAAAGAATTCTGGATAATAAGGAGGCCAAAGAGAAACCCCTTAATGTGGATATCGGGGGAAGACCAGAGAGATACAGAAACTAGACAGTAGCTCAGAACTGAGGCAGTGAAGTCAGTTAATATAGCATCATATGTGGCGTCTTACTCCCGGAATCTATTAAACAATTAAAGGGTGATTGTTACCTAGTGGCTGGTGTTGAGAAGTCTACAATGATTTAAGCTGATTGCCGCACAGTGAGGCAATTACAGAGCAAATTATAATGCCGACTTTTCTTCTTCACAATTTATCTAGCACTAATGACCTGCCAGGTACACTCAAAATGACTTTACATACATCATTTAAGGTATTACTTGAGCTAATACAATGAGGTGGGCATTAATTGTCTTCATCTCTAGTCTAGGAAATTGAGGCTCAAATAAATTAAAGAGACAAATGAAGAACTGCCTAGTTGGGGAGTAGAGGAGCCAGCTCTGTAGTCTCACACAGTCAGCATCCATTCCACACGTTCGACATAAAACAAGCATAAATATGTAATAACCATGTGTAGAGATGACAAGAAATAATGCTTGTTGGTTTTGATATCAGGTAACTTCACATGCCTTTGGCTAAGGTACTCAGAAGTTTTTAGTTTCGTTCTCACATAAAATAAAGCTTTCTTATATGTAAAGAAATGAGGATATTTTCCTTCCAGAAATGTGAATTGATTTTTAAGAGAATTGAAGAGAAAAAAATCCTTCGGAGGGTAGCTTTCTTCTCCAATTCTTTCTTTACCCAGTTTTTGTTTGGAAGAGGGGAAAAATGAAGCACCAGCTTTAAAACAAACAAACATACATACATACACCTCTCTAGCAGAATTCAGAGCTAGCTAAACACGTTGAGCCTAAGGAGGGTAACTAAAACTTATATGATTACCTTACAGATAAAACTTAGATTGTTGATTTTTCTTGCAAAGGTATCCTCTACTGAGTTCCTATTTTTTGTACCTAAGACCAATAAAGAAAAGAAAAGAGAGTTTCAAGATATTTTCTTTCTTCACTTGAACAAAATAATAGGCAAAACATATTTCAGTTGCCAATATAAAATAGAGAGCTGTCTTATGTATTAAAGACATTTAATGTAAAAAAGAAAAATGGATAGAAGTCTATAGATTTTTACTAATAGACCAGATTTTCTTTTCATTTTATGTGTAAATATTTGCTTTTATTATAATGATTCTAAACAGATCAATAAAAGTAGAAAGGAAAATTAAAATTCCTCTGTAAAATATTTCTCTGCTTGCTCTCTATCTTCACAGTTGATTCAATAATCCTTTAAAAGTACCTTGGTAAATATAATTGTAGGATACCTGAGTCTACAGGGAAATAATCTGCTAGATAATGACTTGCTAATGTTTTCTGTCAAAGTAGAAAGCCAGGGGCTGTCAACAGCCCTACATTTTCCTTGCACTGGAGTTGGAGTTTAATGTTACTTATTGACCATTTCCAAAAACACTGTAATAACTTTTGGCTTAGGAGATATGCTATTCTTAGAATGGTATTTGACATTTCAATCCAATACATTTTATTTAGGTTTGAATTCTGAATTCCATAAGACTATCTTTAAATGAGGGATCCATATCTTGGTTCTCAAAAACAAATTTATCATCTACATGATTTCCATAACATTTATAACTATTGTGATTTAGGGAAATACATCTCCCTAAGTACCACCCCTCCTACATATAAAATGGAAAACATATATTCCGATATTAGATATACAATTTTTAAAATATACTTATATTTTGCCACATTTTCTGCACTCTCTCTCTATATATATATGTATAAATGTTATAATTTTTCAGAAAGTAAGTAAATTTGAATATGAAGGTTGTTTATTGAGGCTAGTGTTAAAGTTTAGTTGAAGAGTTCTTGTCTAGCCTTTATGAGTCCCTGGGGTCAGTCTTCAGCACTGAATAAACCTAGGCATGATGGTACATCCTTGTTATCTCAGCAGTAGGCATGGGGGAATGTATCTGTCATTGAAATACATGTAAGGTGCGGGGGGGGGGGGGGGAGCAAAAGGATTAAAATTTCAAGGCCATCTTTATCTACTTAGTGAGTTTAAGGCCAGCCTGGGCTATAGGGGGCTCATAGTTGATTTATCATGCATAATAACTCTTCTATCTATCTATCTATCTATCTATCTATCTATCTATCTATCTATCTATCTATCTATCTTGTGTGTGTGAATATGGACATGTGCGTGCCACAGTTGTGTGAATTCATTGGTGGAGGTCAGAGAACAACTTTTGGGAGTTCGTTATTGCCTTCTACATTGTTTAAACAGGGTTTTATTAGTTTCTGCTCTGAACTGTGAACTGCAGGTTAGCTTCCCCAAAAACTTCTGAGGAATGTTTATATTTCCACCTAAGCCTTTCACCATTAAGATCCTGAGGCTACAGATGCTTGCGGATGCACAAATTCTGGAGACTGACCTCATGTCATCAGGCTCAATTGGCTAGTACTTAATATTGACGGAACTAATATGCATGACACATACATTTTTAATGATTTTTTTTTACTTTGGGTATGCAAGCACCTGAGAATGGGTCTATGCACATGAGTGCCCACAATGGTCAGTAGAAGGTGTTGAATCCCTTGCAGTGGGAGTTAGGGCGGGATGCAAGCTTCCTGATTTAGGTGATGTGAACCAGCCCTTTGGAGAAGCGGTAACTATTCTTAACCACAGATCTATCTCTCCAGCCACACATAACTGTTTAATAACTGCTACGTGTTGCTTGGGAGCCTGAGGGTTGACAACACAAAAAGAACAAATCCCAAACCGAAACCAAACAAACAAACAAACAATGTCAAAAGCATAAGGAAACTGATTTTTATGGAAATACCTTCACACTGGATGTTAAATGCCTGAGGGATTAAACATCCCACGTTAACTTAAAAATTACTGGTTGCAATCAAATAAGAAAACTAGAAAGGGAAAGTGAAAGAGGCCCTGTTAAGAGTAGTCACTGATTTATAAAAGAAGTCAGTTGTAATTTTCATTTATAACCTCATGTAAACATTTTAGCGATGTCCACATTAAGCTTAAGTTCTAGGGTGGTCCAAAGAAAAATGAGCAGATGAGACAGAATATAATCAAAACAGATAGCAAGCTCTTCTATATTAAGAAGTGGTCTCAAGTGTGGGCTTATACCAAGGAATCCTGTATGGTTTAGTGTTTACATTAGTTGTACAATTGGAAAGTTTTAAAGTTTCCAAGATGCAGTCCCAAGAAGGAACAGAGTGCAAGGATGAGCTGAGTCGATTCTCTGTGGGAAAGGAAGCAGACACCCAGACGTGATGCTGAGCTCCCCTGGGAAAAGCCTTGATCTAATGCAATCAAAGGCAGCCTGCAATGCCAGCAGTGGCCTGTGAAATTTTGTGTGCACAGTGGATACATATTTCAGGTCATTTTACAGACCCTGATATTTTTCACAATGGGACCCAGACAAGGGAAGATATAAATGTATGATAATGACATCTCGGTTCTTCTAGTATTTTGTACTCAGGACAGAGTAATAATACTTCATTGCAATATGTCTTTTCTGAAGTTAAATGTGAAATGTTTGTGTGTGTGTTGCATGTAGAAATCAGTTATAGAGTCTGTTCTGTCTTCCTATCTTCATGTGGATTCTTGAGATGGAATCCAGGCAATCAGCTTGGGTACAAACACCTCTACATGTGAGACATCTCTTTGGCCATCCACATGTTTTTCTTCATTTGTGTCCTTGCTTGTTTGTTTGACAAAGGGTATTGGGATAGATTTGGAACAATTACTACTAATACTTTATGTTTCATGTATGGATATTTTTGTAATTAAATGCCCAATTTCTTTTGTGTGCAATATATGGCTTTGCTTCCTATTGTTTTCATGTTAATGTTAGCTTTTCTTGTTCTCAATGATGAGAGATAACATCCTGGGCTTCATGAGAACTGGGAAAACAGTTTAATCCAGCTACTCCACCAGTTCATGAATATGAGATTTTCCATAGAGGAATCATCAGTTTGATATTTTTGGGGTCTGCAATGCAATCATACCCTTGGTGTATTTTGTGGTCATCCTGAATGCTTACAGCTTAACAAGTGATATTTCTTCTTCGTGAACATGTGTTTGTGTGTTGTGTGGGTGTGCATGTATTTGTGCGTGTGTAAACACAAGTGTGCATGTGTGTGCAAGCATGTTGATGTCAGAGGTAAACAGAAGATACCTCCCTTTCTCATTGAACATGAAGGGTGTTGATTCAGCTAGACTGGTTGGCCAGTGATCTTCCTGTATCTGACTGCCCAGTCCTGGGATTATGTTTTTTTTTTTTTTAATGAGTGCTAGGATTCATAGTCTGGGCCTCATGCTTCTGTAGCAAGCATATTATCAACTGAACCATCTATCCAGCACCTCTTCTTCCTTTTAAAATATTAAGAGAATATTAATCCACTCAACTGATTATGTTTTGTAATCAACTCAAGTGGCCATCAGCCTAGACTTCAGAGAACTTGCAGTTTAAATGAAATAAAGATATGTATGGGTAGAAGAGATATTTCTTTTAGTGATATAACCATTAGTAGGTAATTTATTTTCTGTCAAATGAGCTCCCATCATTTCTAATGCAAGCACTCTTAATTAAACTAATGAGAGTGGATTCAGCAGAAAAGGGAAGGAGACAAGAAAAGGTTAGTGGTGATGAATATGATAAAAATATATTGTATAACACATGAAATTTTATATAAAGGCATTTTCTTTATAAAAAACTATGTCTTTATATCTGGTCAAACATACAACCAGTTATAATATAAACATAATAAAGCTTCATGTGCATTTTGATTGTTTATAATTAAGACTTCTGAAATATTAAAGATAATCAAATATTAACACGGCATTGGCATCTAGTCTGCAGTTTTCAAGGCACCAAAAAATAAAACAAAACACATGCTTGCTTAATCCTCTAAACTTCATCTCACCACAGAGAACTGCATTAACTTCTTGTGCACATTTAAACACCATTAAGGTGCAGCTTGCAATCGGTAAAACTTTATTGTCTGAGTCTTACATACCTGAGGGACCATTTACCTGCATTCCTCAGAGAAGTCTGTGGAGCAGTTTTGCTGACAACTTCTTGGGGAGGCTGGTGTGATGTAAGGACTCATGGCAAGTTTCTTGGGTTTTGGGCTTTCTGTTACCTGTTCTCACCCCCAGTCAATGTCCTCGCTTGTGAAATATGGACCTGCCACTTAAATAACAGTTACAAAAAATAAAATAAAAATAAAAAAATAAAAAAAGAAGAAGAAGAAGAAAGAAAAAGAAAATGGTTTCTGTCCAGCTTATGTTTTTGTAAATGATATGGAAATGGTATTTCTTGTGTATCTATGATCACTAACATGCAATAAGCCTATCAAATGATATTTGTGGAAATACTGGTAAATGATTTGAGTAACATTAGATTAAATAACTTATACATAACACAAAATACTGTAATGTAAAATTTCAATATAATAAATCCATATCAGTCTTGTGAAAATTAAGCCATATTGTGAATCACCATATTAAAAGTGATGATAATTGAGAATGGGCATCAATTAACATTTTAGAACAAACTTATACAACTAATTCTAATGAGGAGGTATGTTTGTGCAATAATTTTGCTTCAGTAATTTCTAATACTCACACTGACTTACAATCTGCCGTATGACATCGGAGTCTACAATTATTGTTAAATATTACGCTATTTTATTTGATGTACTTGCCCCAAGCATTTTATGTCAACTTTACAAACAAGAAAAAAGTCAATACTTTATTTAAAAAGCTACATAGAATTGGTCTAATTTTTGAATATTGGATTTTTTCATTGAAGTCATTTGATTTCTCTTGATCATATATAAAGTGATAGAGACACTCAACAACATTTTGAATCTGAAGTTTGGAAGCAGAGGCTGCTTGTTCATTCCTGGCCTCCCAGACTCAAAATAATCACAAAGAAATTATAGTAATTACAGCACTGCTTGGCCAATCACTTAAGAGTATTGATATCTAGGTCTTATAACTTAAATAAACCTATTTCCATTATTTTGTATCTTACCATGAGGCTCCTGGTTTACTGGTAAGGTTCCTGGGCATCTGTCTCCTTTGGTGGCTATATGGCATCTCTCTGACCCCACTTTTTTCCTCCTCTATCTGCTTGGAATTCCCACCTTACTCAATCCTGTCCAGGTATAGGCCAGAGCAACTTTATTCATTAACAAAGAAAAGCAACACAAGTACAGAAGGACTTCCCACACCATTTCCTCTTTTCTGTCCAAATAAAAAGGAAGGTCTTAAGTTTAACATAGCAAGATTACATACAACAAAATAGTTATCAAGTAAGAATAGATTATAGTTAAAATATTTATATCTACTTTAGCTCTAAACTAAGGAAAACTATAATTATAGCTATGCATTTTTAACTCTATCAAAGACCCCAGAAGAATATAATATTACCTATGCTAACAGAAAGTACATTGTAAGCAACTTCCAAAAACCTAGGATTGACATAGAAATCTTGCTGCCTGGACAGTCACCCAAAGTTCTTCCCTAACACTGGGGCATCTAATCTTCAGCATATGGGCCCTTACTATCTGCCAGATTTTCCATGAAGCAGGAAATTTCGTAAACAGTTCTGCCTTTATTGGCAGTTTGTCAGCCACTTTTTTTCTGTGTCTTTCAAAATGTCTGGCAGACTTTTTCATGAAGAAGGAACCCTGAAGGACTGTCTTACCTTGTTTAGGCAAGTTCAGTGGTCATTTTTCTGTGGGTCCTGCATATCCAATTCATATAGCATAACATCAATCAGTCCAGGCAAGAGCAATTTCTTACCCAAAAGGCCAAAAAACTCTATAAAGAGCCTCTTTGATGCCCATCATCCTCTTTATGTAGACTGGTGCTTTTAGGAACAGATGTGTCTTATAGTCAAGAAAAGTCCTAAGTTCTTAAAAAATTTTAAGTGCCATATTCTGTTAGTCTTTGAAAGGTTTGAAGAATACCTGAACATGTGAAATATATCTCTGCATATCTAGAAAACCTAACAACACTACAAGCTTGACTATTATAGATGATTATCTATTAACATGTGTCTCTTAACTATACACTAAATATTTAAATTAACTGCACAAATACAGTACCTTAACCAAGAGCAGAAATATACAAATAATAAAAGTAACATTAAATTTGTATCAATAAACCAAGATCCATACCAAAGCAAAGTATTCATCTCTATATCAAATCCCCCTTAAAATGTAAACAATCATTTATAAACAATATTTAGTGATTTTGGTGTTCTTCTCTCCAAACTGCTTCCTGCTTTTTGTTGGGTGAAGTATTTAGGGGTTCACGAAGACTTTTTGGAGGATTTTGGTCTATCAAACCACATTAGTCTGGAAGAAATCCACAGATTCTCATCCTCTGTGGAAACAAATGCAGAACCTCTTTTCCTTAAGCAACCTATCCTTAGACCTGAAATTTGAAGTCAAAACACTTTTAAAGTATTTCTGTTGGTTTAGCCTAACAACCTGTACAATAAAAAATCTCTCTACTTAACTCTTTCACAGTCAAAAAATTTAAAGAAAATGCAATAATATACATATTCCATCTTTACATGTTTTTTAATTCCTTTAAGCTATGACTATCTGTACTTTGTCTCTTTAAAGACTGGTTTTTTTTTCTATACTTTTTTCTTCTGTCTCTTAAACCTATGTACATTTTAAACACACTATGATCTGTTCAGAGGTTTATTCCTGCCTGAATCTGTCTTTATTGTATATCTATAATTATTTTTTGACCAAGGGCACTTTAAAATAATATTCAGTGTGATTGTGGCAGCCCTAGATTCTGGCTTCACCTCTCTCAGACTTGCAATTTGGTAAAGGTACCTTACCACCAGCTCTGGGACCACAAGGTGGGAGCCATACTCACCACCTCAACTCTGGTAAGTAGTTGGCCTGTGCTACCACCAAGTAACTTGCATCATGCTGCCCACAAATCCCATTCAAGTGCTTGGCCTGCTGAAAGATCCAGAACTGTTTGTGCAACTAGTATGAACCAGCAAACCATTTTAAAGGAGCCACACAGGTTTTGCTGCCAATGCTAAGTCAGGAAGACCTCTCTTAAAGGAGCTATGAATTCCCTGCTCACTGCCAGCAAACAGAGCCTATTAGGAAAAGAAAATTTATCTACCAAGTTCTGTTCTTTTGTGTCTAGAATTCCTTTCCAAGCTCTCTCAGGTTTTATATGGATGTAGTTGCCCATGTTGCAGCACCAATCTGTAGTCAGAGGCTGCTTGTTTGTTCATAGCCTCTCAGGCCCAAAATGGTCACACAGCAATTATATTAATTACAACTTTGCTTGGCCATCACATGAGCATATTGACAGCTAGCTCTTATATCTTAAATTAGCCCATATCCATTATTTTATATTTTACCACAAGGCTTGTGGTTTACTGGTAAGTTTCCTAAGCATCTGTCTCCTTTGGCAGCTACAAGGCATCTCTCTGACTCTACCTTCTTTCTTCTTCTTTCTGCTTGGAACTCCTGCCTTACTCTATTCTGCCCTGTTGTACACCAAAGCCCTTTATTCATTAACAAATAAAAGCAACATATATACACAATGACTTCCCACACCAGAAGTTCAAAAACATTACTTTAGGTTAAAATTTTATAACTATGATATACATAATTACATATACTCTATATACAGATGTATTAATTACCCTTTGAACTGAAATGTTTTTTGTATATTTTCTAGAATTCTCTGGAAAATTTTAATGTATGTTTGAATTATTTTTCACCCTTCTAAACACTATTTAACTAATTTGTTTAGTTAATTTTATAATTAAACTGCATTCTGGCATCATTTTTCTTGCCTGAAGCAAGTATTTTCAAGTGAAATATCATATCAAAGTTTCATGATTATAGAAAAAGTCTGAGCTTGGGCTCTGTAGAAAGATTTCCCTCCCCACCTAATTACTTCCCCCATCTCCTGTATCTCCACTGAGCACAACCAATTTACTTCACTCCATGGTTATTGCTCATAGCACACTGAAGCATGACAGAGTGAAATGAAACATCAGGAATGCCATGTAAGGAGGTCAGACAAATAAAGAATACAAATGAGAACTAGCTATACAGATGCTGTGTAATGATATTTGTGTTTTAGGTTTTGTGCTTAATACACAACTTGACTGCCCCTCATGAAAATTATTAAATCCTGTTTTTACATTCAACTGTGTGTTTCAAATGCAGCTTCAGATTCAGGTGGTCGAATATGTTTGCCTCATGGAAAATACTTGTGAACACCTGATATTGTAACTGACGGTTGAAGATTGAGGGAGGCTTCGTGCCTCACAGGCACTTCTGTTTCAACAGAATGAGTTGTAGAGTTGGCAAGAACTATTCAGCCTTGAGCCTTCAGTTAATTGTACAAATTAAGGGAGCCATCCCAGAATTCTATGCACCAAAAAGTTATGATGGCCAGATTTGATTAAATGAATGGTTTGACTACTTTTCAGGTAAATTATAAGTAAGACAAAGATGGGGGTTGAAACTGAGGCAGTGATTACACTCAATAAGTCAGATCAAACTCTGGTAGTGAAATCAGTGGCCTCTCTATTTCATCTAAATTTCTCTTTTCATCTTGACTTTACTGATGTGGAAGGTGAAGAAAAGAGGGGTTTATAACTAATTCTCCCCTGGTTGTGCAGGCAACAGAAGGCAGAGCCAGGATTTGCATATAGGGAATCTTAGCATATTATTCCTAAGAGCAGGAACAGTAATAAATCATAAGACAAGTGGATTCAGTGAATTATAGATAGGATTGGTCGAACTTGGTCCTAGAAAGAATCCTAAAAATGAGTGAGAAACACAGTTATATAGATTTGTGACTCACCAATATTTATTACACAGCTAAGACTATAGCAAACAAAGAGAGCATGCAGAATGGTTTGCATTGATAATGAAACATCCAAAGCACTAAGATGTAGTGTTAGACGAAGAAAGAGGTGACCCTGAAGGCAACTACAGAGACTCGGTTATGCCCATTGGAAATAGGACTTTTCAGAAAGGTGGTACCAAGGACCCACTGAAACAAAAAAGAAAATAAGAGGATGCTGAAAACTGTCTGCTACTTTTGACTTGACAACCAGGAAGCTGGTGATCTTGAAAATAGGGACATCTGAACTGCAGGTGAGTCTTTATTTAATTAAGGTTAATTAGATGGACTTGTAGACTTGGGACTGAATGCTGAGATGTACTTTGTGGGGATCAGAGGGCTAGAAAAGGATGACACAACAGAATCTTTAGAGCCTGTGATGAAAATATCTATCACTTAGGAAGACCAACTGTGATGTTTGTGGAGGAGATGTGAAGATGGGGTAAGACAGGAAGCCTTTCAAAAGGGAGCCACATGTGGAATCCCAGGTCCATAGAAGATAAGGGCCAGAAGGGTAGTGCACTACAGGGACTGATCTTGGGTCACACATTGTGTCTTCTCTTGATGTTTGTCACTTTAAGGAAGCTCCTGTTTCTTTTCAGCGTGTCGGCTATATCTCTTTGTGCTGTCCGTAAGCAAAGTCTATACTAGCTATTTTCCCTGAGATCTAGCAGCCCTGATTTTCACCTATGTGGACCTTAGAGAGACTCGTGTGTGATCAGAGACTTGAATGGAGAGAATTAAGGGTGAAGTGCTGGGTTTTCTATCATACCCTTTAAGAGTAATAGTTATTCGTTATTTGAAGTCTCTTTCCAGAGTTCTGATGGATTGAACCATGCTGTTTTCTGAACACTCGAATTCTGTATGCAGCTTTATGACAGGAAGTTGGCCTTCAGAGCAGGAATGTATGTAAACAAAGAAATGTGGCTCATAGCAAAGTTCCCCTAAATCAAATCCTGAAGGCTTCCCGCCCCCATTCTGAGCTTCTCTCTGAATCTTGATTAATTTCAGATGGTTTCTGTGAAGCAGAGTTGAAAATAGTTAACCTCCCTAAAACTCCCAAGGCATTCTCAGGCAGTTTGGAGTGTGGACCAGCTAAACCAAACAAGGAGAAGGAAGTAAGAAATGTCATGCTATCTTGCTATGCGATGTACGAAATGTATTTGCTCCCTCGGGAATCAAACTTCAAGAGTGAACTTTTAAAAGAGAGACTGAAAACTCGAGTTCTACAACTGCCTGAAATCATCACTGTAAACACAAAGGGTTAGAAGCTAAGGCTGTTTGGTCCTTTGACATTATTATACAACAGCCTGCCTGCTGAGCTTCAGAACCTATTGTCCTGCCAGTGGTGCTGAGCTCTGCCTTTCTCTGCTCTAAAAATGCTAAGATGCCAAGGGCTACAAATTGTCTTACAGAAAGTCATGGGAACTTTATAGGTTATGATAGATAAAAAAAATTACAAAGACATTTTTTGTCAGTCTCAGAACCTCAGCCTTTATGGGTGAAAGCAAAAATGTCCTAGATTCTTTCAAGGCTGTGTAATACAAAGACCCCAGTCCTCCCAGAAACTGGGTTTTCTTGTTTCACCTAAATCTGTGCGGGGGAGGGGCAAAGGAGGCTTTCAAAAAGGCAAGCTTTCTGTTGTATTCCTGAAATTCTGCTCAGTGGCATGTCTTCTGCTAATAGAACAGCAAAATAAAATGTGGGCGACCACCTAGCTCTATTCTGCCCTGCCATAAGACAAAACAGCTTCTTTATTAACCAATGGTAATAAAACATATTCATAGCATACAAGAAGACTCCTACATTAAATAGTCAAGATCATTAGGTTGTTAAGTAAAGGTACAAATTCAACAAGATGAGTCTGGTAAACTCGGTGGAGAACAGACAGCTGATAGTGAAGGAAACAAGTGGGATTATGCTCCATATTCCTGGCTGTCATGGAACTCACTAGATAGATCTTGCCTTCTCATTGCTGGGATTAAAAGCGTGTACCATCACGCCCAGTTTAGCCAATGTTACTTTTATTTACCCAGAGTAGAGCTCCAACATGACCTAACTATAGACAATTCCTAAAAACAAGTTTTATGTTTATAATTCAGCTAACTGAAATTGATCAGTGAACTCATATCAGCTCAATTTTGGAGTATCTTACATGACTAAATTATTATGGAATCTAATTTTATATTTCATATTTATTGACACTGAGCACTGTTTTTTATTGTCTCTATTGACTGTTTATTTTTGAGATTTTAATTCAACATTTCTTCCTTTCCTTTTTACACTCCAACCCCCCCCCCACATACCCCTTCAACTGCACTTCAAATTAATGGCCTCTTTTTGTTAATTGCCATTGTATGCATATATGTATTTGTGTATATATGTACATATGTAAATTCACACACATATGTCCTAAGAATAATATATTGAGTCCATGTAATGTTACCTCTGTGTATGTTTTCAGGTCTGATTGTTTGATACTGGACAACCAATTGGAGTGCTCTTTCCTGGAAAAGGTGACCTCTCCCCTTCTAACTTTCCTCACTTACCTATAGCTCATTGGATAGGGCTGAGGTCTCATGTGTTTTACCTCATTCTATTTGGCATGGAATTGTGGATTTTTATTCTTAAGTAGACAATGTATTTCTGTGTTTGCATATTCACTGAATTGTTTTGGGAAAAATGAATATAGTGTATTTCTTGCTGTTAACAAATCTAAAATTACTAAGGCAATTGGGTTTGCTGCCCTCCATGTCCTCCTACTGCACCATCATGAAATGCTTTTCTATGTCTGCCTATGACATCCTTATTTCTGTGAATAAACATGAATGCCCCTTGTTTGTGGATCTTACACATAGATACAAAGTCTTAATGTCAGCTCCCAGAGAAATGGTAATTTTGCCACAATGGGAGGGGGTGGAGTATATGGAATCCTAAACAGACGCTATAGCAAACAGTGGTCTTGCCTAGAGTTTGGCACTATTATTATTGTAAGACTGGGAGACATTGTGTCCTCGTTGAGAGGAGACCTGTGTGTGTTAGGCATCCGACATTCTAACAAAATACCTGAGTACACAATTCAGAAGAGAAACCTGTTTCCTTCAGGGTTTCAAAGGATGCAGTTATGTTATACTGACCCTGGTGACATGGGTTTATGTCAGACAGAACATCTTAATATGGAAGGCATGGAGGAACAGAACTTTTAGTTCATGGTGGAGAGGAACCACAGCAAAATTGTAAGTCACCTCTACAGTGACCTACCTCCCCCATCTCTGCATGACACATATGGCTATAAACTCTGCTACTAGTCCCAAGTTCTACTTGCTTCTCAATGTCCCCACCTTGGGGTTATGTTTCACTGATGGTCAACCATTCAACACAGGAGCAAACAGGGAATTCAAAGACAAGGTATAAAAAGTCATTTCACTTTGTTCACTTTAGGAGTTTTTCAAACAATCACAGCATTTGGGATTGAACACTTGTGTGTGAAGTTTGAGGACAGAGTCAGCAGGTGAGGAGACTGCCAGGTATCTAGGGTATTCAAAGTAGTCCCTAAGGATACAAGACAGCAGATTGTAGATTTCATGTATGTTTTGGTTTAAATGAAAAGAAAAATAGAAAAATAGCTGAACAAATTGTCCTTTTGTTGATTTTAAGTATTTTCTTGAATAGAAAAAATAATCGAAAATTCAATTCTAAATACTTTAAATTTTTATGGATTTAACTACAAAGTGTGACATTTTTGCAACATGATGGATGGGTCATATATAATTTCACTACAGCCAAACTTTTATCTCCCTGGCAATTTCCTATATGTCTATTTATCTTCTGTCTGTCTCTCTGTCTGTCTATCAACTATCTTCTTTTTCTTCCTTTCTTCTTTTCTTAATTTAGTTTATTATGGATTCTCATCAATAAAAATTCTCATACTATTTGTCTTATTTGCTTTCTATTTCTGTGATTAGCATTATGACCAAAGACCACTTGAGACAAGATTTTTATTTCATGTCCTAGGGGGCCAGTCAGGAACCTGGAGGCAGGAACTAAAGCAGAAACCAGGGAAGAGTACTTCTGGATATCTTGTTCTCTAGGCTTCCATTCACCTACTATTCTTGAAACCTCCCGTGCCCACCTGCTAAGGAACAATGTTGCCCACAGTGAGTTGGGCCCTCCCACATCAATCATTAATTAAGAATTTTTCCATATACTTGCCCACAATCCAATATGGTGGAGGCATTTTCTCAATTGAAGTTCCCTCTCCAAGATAATTCTCAGTGATGTCAAGTTTACAAAAACCTAACCAGCTCTGCAATGTCCACTTTTATTTTGAATGTTGAAATCCTGCAAACAAAATCTATTTAGAAATGTAGGACTGCTAAGCTTGGAAAATAGTAAATGGAAGCAATGCGGAGACTAAGGCAAAAGAGCCAATTTTGTATTTGTATCTGCCATCTGTATGCAGAAGAAAAGAAAATGGAAGTCAATAGGACCTCAGAGTGGACTCTCAAGTCTTGTACTATTGAAACAAAGAATGGGAGAAGTCACTTGCTAGTGCCACTACTTAGATAGAAAAGCAGTTCCCCTCTGATTCAGGTCTTTGGTTTGGCTTTCCCTTTGTAGAGTGACCAATTCATCTCCAGAGTGCAACTGGATCTAGGGATCAAATGAGGTAAGGGATTTTCAGAGGAAATAGTGGCTTTGTGGTCGTTTCAGACACCATAGGAAGATGGGCTGAAAATAATGATGTCACAGTGGCTTCACTCAGAGTTATAACAGAAAAGTAATCGGGGAATCCTGTTTTACATTAAAAAACCCCTTGCCTGGGCATGACTAGTAGGTAAGGTGGGGTTGTGGGATCACTGCTGATGCTTCAAGCTGTTCAGCATTAGCTTTGGCAGTGAGCCACGTGCATCTAGGAACTGAACTTCACTGAGCTTTGAGAACTGGGGATGTTATTTGGGTCATCAGCATAGAGAGAATATTTAAATCCATGAATATTTATGAGCTTCCTTCAAGACTTACAGGGCGATGGGTAAAAACCAAGCCAAGAAGAAATTTATATGTAAGGGCTAGGAAAAGAAAGAGTAGAAATCAAAAACGAAGGAGTAGGAGGAAACACAGGTGAAGGTCATTTGTGTACAGTGTCAGAGAAGTGACCGGAGAGTTGAATGGAAAGAGACATCCATTAGAATTAGGGAGAAATGGTGGAAAATGAAAATCCAAAGATAGACCCTCTCCACTGGGAGATGACTCGTGGACTGCCTACAGAACAAACATGAGTACTTGAGTTTCGATTGCTAGATCTCCCGTAGAAGCCAGGAGAGCCCTCATGCCTTGGGAACCCCAGCACTATGATACTGGAGGGAGTTTGAGGCCAACAAGTTTCTAGACTCATTTGTCAGACAGTCTAGCTAAGTCAATGAACTCTAGGTTCAGTGAGACATCGTTTCTCAAAAAGTAACATAGGATTGAAGAAGAAAATCCACATCAGCCTCTGGCCTCCAGGTGTGCACAGGCACACACATCCACATCAGTCTCTGGCCTTGACGTGTGCACAGGTGCACACACTTGCACACCTCCATGTACATGCACACACTCACAAGTGCTACCACTCAAAGAAAATACAAAATGAGATAGAATAAAATAAAGACTCTGACTTGTAAGGAAAAAAATACGAGATTCCAAATTCTCTAGTAAATTTATTCTGAGATCATTTCAAAGCAGGAAAATGAGCTAAGTTATTTCTCATCTTTTTTTTTTCTATTCCTCTAAAAATATGTAGGAGGGAAACTATATATTAGACATATTCTTTCGACATTTTTCCCTGTCACTTGTAACCAATCTTTTGATGAAACAAAACAGCCAACACTCTGTATCTACATAATAGTTTCCATTTTTAAATTAATAACCTCAAGTACTTAGAGCCGACTAATACATGTATCCTTTGCAAACTTAGAACAAACTTCAAGTTTGCTCGTCTTATTATAATGTTAGTAATTTCATTCACTCATGGATCTATGTTTTTAATATCAATATCATTTTCAGAGAAAGAGAGGAGAGTCAGTAAGATAGGAATTTTAAATGTACAGCAAATAGCGTTAAGATAAGTGTGTTCTAAATATTTTATAGGGCATTTTTATGTTAAAAAAGAGTTTCTTATGTTTTATTTGCCAAACATGGAAATCCTGTCCAATTTCTCTCAGGAGAGTCTTGAATGAATTTTCGTCTGTGGTTTATTCTGAGTTTTTAACAGTCAAAAAATGCATCTACATATGACGCCAAGAACGTCTGTCTGCATTTCAAGTTCCAGACCCTTGACACTAATGCTCTTCCCATTTCTGGTCCCTCCAGTAAGTTCAGTTTTGTTTTTACAATTTTCTAACTAATTACTAAAAACAAAATCAAACAAAACCGGAAAATGCAATTTATACTGAAATGCAGACATCTTAACTTCCAACACCTATAAGTAACAGCTGCAATACTGTGACATTGGTACCCATTGTTTGATGGATCAGAAGACTATAAATCCGACTGTAAAAGAACAAATCATGCTTAATTTTAATTTTTATAGACAGTATGGATGTGTGTGCTGAAACTTGCAGGTCACCAATCATGAGTGAAGGTCAGATTACAGCTTTGGGTGCCAATTCTCCTCCACTTCCTCTTTGCTGAGTGAGGGCCTCTCTTGTTTCTGCCTTGAACTCTTTGCTTTTTCTCTCCATCTCCACTTCCTGTCTCACCAAGAGTGTTGTGATTACACATCCGGCTTCTTATGGGAGATAAATGAGTTATGAGGATCAAACTCAGGCCCTGAGGCCTATTTGGCAAATGCTTTTACCCAATGAACCATCTCCTCAGTCTTCAGGTTTAATTCTTAAACACACACACACACACACACACACACACACACACACACACACAAACCAACCCAACTCGTTTACAGAAATTGATATCACCAACCGTTAGACAAAACTAGTGCTTGGAGAAGCATTTCCCTTTTTCTGTATTCCATGAATGAATCATACATCTCTGACAGGAATGTAGTGAAAAGCTGCATAGTTTTAAAAATGGGAACGGAGTGATATTTTTTTCTCCCTAATCACAGGAGTATCTGTGCTACTGCCTTTGATGCTGCAATGTCTGCTTATTTTTCTTTCTTACATAGAAAGCAGACCACCCAAGCCTTAGGACTCCCATTCAGAAAACCTAATCTACGCTCACTTCTGCACTTTTATTTCTAGTCTATTTTGTATTTGAGAAGAATAATTATTTTAAAGGCCATCTTTAACCTCCCTGAAGCAAAGACTGAAGATTGTTCCTTAAATGGTAGTTTTCATTAGCTAAACTGAAGCCAGGCAGGAGGTCTGGCAGCCTTTAAGAAGAGAGCCAGGGACCCAGAGCAAGGCTGCCCTTCTTCCTTTCCTTCTGCAGATGTTAATTACCAGAATATGAGGGAGGAAGCTGAAGCAGCTGGCATAGATTTGGGACAACCGTATTTAAATTGTTTATAAGAAAGTTTCTCGAGTAAACTGGTGGTTTGGAATGCAAGGATAGATTGTGGCATTTGAAAGTAGAAAAGAGTTTTAAAAAGAAATCCAGACATGCACCAAGAGAATTCAGTAGGTCTTTTATAAACAGAATGTAAGCCAAACAGGTCACAGTGAGGCTTCTTGAATAAGCACTGGATATTCGCATGGTTTTTCAAGTGCAGAAATTGTAGATGAAACTCATTAAGAAGATCTCTTGTGGAAAAACGTTCAAATATAACATCGTTGAAAGAAGACATTGATATGTTTCCAATATTTTTATGTAGCTATGCATGCAGAAAGAAAGGGTATTTTGTGGACATGCTTCGAATTTAGCCATCAACAAAGAAGGTTCATTCTCCCATTTATCCAGGATGAGTTTATTCTGTTTTGAAAGGTAAGCACAATAATATATAGCTGTACAGTCTGTGGGAAATATAATGTAAAGCTTGGACAGCTATTCTTAAGAAAAAAACTCAAAATTCTCTGACATCTGAAACACTCTGGATCTCACAGGATTCCACAGGTAGAAAATGCCACACTTGAGCCTGTCAGATGGCCAGAGGGTAAAGTTGCTTGCTGCCAAATGACTTGAGTTTGATGATTTGAGCTTGATCCATAGAATCCACATAACAGAAACAGAGCCAACTCCTGAAAACTGCCCTCTGCCTCCACATGCACACGATGGCATGTACACATATCTTACTCCAAGGTGGTTGGAATGACAGTGGCCTTCATAGGCTCATACATTTACATGGTTGGTCCCCTATTAGTAGAACTGTTAAAGAAGGATTTGGAGGAGTGGCTTATTTTGGAGGAAGTAAGTAACTTAGGGTGGGTTTTGCGGTTTGAAAGGCTCATGCCAAGCCCAGTGTCACTCTCTGCCTCCTGCCCATGGATTGAGATGTAAACTTTCAGCTGCTGCTTTTGCACCATGCCTGTCTACCTGCTTCTATGCTCTGGGCCATGATGGTTATGCACTAAACCTCTGAAACTATAAGTAAACTTCCAATTTAACTGTCTAGTTATAAGTTGCCTTTGGTCATGAGGCTTTTTCAAAGCAATACAACAGTAACTAAGATGACTCCTTATACAAAAATAAATACATGAATGTAAAATTTTCTGATGAAAGAATTTTAAAAAGAGAAGAAAACCCCATACCCTGACACTTAATTTTAATTACAAAATTATTTTAAAGGTGATAAAACTGAGCTTTGGGAGCCAGTGTATGTGATGGCACACAAATTTAGTCCCAGTGCTCAAGAGGAAGAGACAGGTGGATCTTTGTGTGTTCATAGCCAGCATGGTCAACAAAGTGAGCTTCAGGACAGCCTGGAGTACATAGAGAAACCATGTCTCAAATAATAAAATAATTGTTATTAATAATAGTAATGTAAAATATAAATTAGCTTTTGGTATCTGTATAATGAGTACACGAAACATGTGATTTCATGTTTACACTTTGGATCCTTCTTCATTGTATTTGACTATATGTGTAACTAACTATTCCATAGTCTGAAAAATCATTTTAAAATACTCCAGGTTCCAAGTTATTTTGTTAAGCAACATAGAACTTATCTCAACGCAATCTGCTATTTGATAAACTTTTGGTTCTTTAGATATGTCCTCCTATGAAAAGCAATATCAGAAAAGAAGAACCAGTTCTGTAGATGAGGCAATATTTTGCAGTGGAGTTAGCAAAACTTGGGCTTCGATGTTCCTGTTTTCACAAGTGTTTAAATATGTGTTGAGCATCTGATCTATTGGAGACTCAGTCACAGCAGCTGGGGATATATAGGGAAAACTAAGGAAGCCTGTTTGTCTGTAGAGCTCATGCATATACTTATAGTCAGGGGGACAATGAAGCCTGGACATAATTTATTAACTGTGTGATCTTGTGCCATTTTCTAAACTTCAAATTTGGCTCTTCTACAAAGAAAACATAGATAGGTAACATAGATCTTAAACAGTCTTATTTTTTTTTAATCTCAAAAAACCAATCAGTTGGATTTTGGCTTCTTTTATAGCCACGTGGCAGTGACACCAAGGGCTTGTGTGTACCATGAAAAAGAACCTAACACTAATATTCATTCTCAGACCTTTTGGATTTTCATTCAGAACCTAAGCCTCACATTATACCTTGAACTCAAGATCCTCTTGCTCCAGCCACCTATGATATGGGTATTATAGATTTGTGCTTCTGGACCCAGCAAAAATATAATTTTGATACAGTAAGTTCTTCTTTCTTGCACTGATGTTTGACAAATATATAGTCATATAAATTTCACCACAGATGTGGTATGAATATTTGCATTGCCCGGAAATATCCATTTTTTTAGCCAGTCATTCTCTGATATGTAACGCCTTCTGCACACTGACTGTTGCCTCTAAGGTTTGCTTCATGTGTGGCTTCCTTTGCTTAGCAGAAGGAGTTTACTGCTTACCTTTATTTTTTTTTTTTTGCCCCTGAGGATTATTCCATCATATAGATAGTGATATGTGGTTTCATAATCAAGAAAGTTTAAGTAAAGACTGCTGACTCCTAGGACCTGATTAGTATTGAATGAGTCAATATCAACTTGAAAATAACAAGGAGTTCTCAGACCCTTGGCATTATTTTCCACCGGTTTTTAAGAAGTGCTGTGATATTAAAAACTAATGTTTTTGGTTCCTTCACAGAGATTCCTCCTATAAATGAAGCAAGGAGTTGGAACGTTTCTATATTGTCCAGAAACTTTGAGGCTTTCTTTGATTCAATTAGCAGATGTGTTCTATGGGCTGATTTATCTGGTATCTTATTTTTCTCAATTCTACTTTCACCGTCTCTATGTGCAGATAACATCATACACAGGAATATGGAATGGCTAAGGGTCAGTTTTCATCAGCGCAGACACGACAATTTATGTTGCTGCTCTGTCAGCACTCAAAGGGTCTGTTAATGGCATCATAAAACCTGACACATGATTTTCTCCCACTCACAAGGAAGAAAATTAGGAACTCTAATTTCAGGGTTAGAAATGGAACTCAGAAAAGTGACCACAGATAAATTTAGAAGCTGTTTTCAGAGGGAAGTTTCATTTCCTGTGTCTTACTCACTAGGAATATGTCTCGGAAGTTAATTCAGATTTTACAGGTGACCCAAATACAATGTGGTACTCATGTTATGATTTCTGGACCAATCTTCAAATGATAGCCTCTTCTGTGTCCTAAATAGAGAGACTACACTTGAGAGGGACATTGGCCTTTTTTTTTTTTTTTTTTTTTCCGTGTGATTCAAAATGAAGACACTAACTATCTCAGAGGTAGAAATTTGGAATGTGAGTTTGCTTCTGAGTACTAAAGATGGGAATTTACAGTTCGCTGCCTGGGCTTTCTGATGAGTCTGCAATTCGCTACTTAGTTTAGTAGATTCCTTGCAACCCTGCCTCCCCCCCCCCCGCCCCCCAAGTCTGGCAACTTAATTGCAATACTTCCTATCTGAAAATAGGATTTTTAGAAACTATGTTAGGGCCAAAGTCTTTCCTATGAATCATTCCGTCAGTATGTGTTACATGAGCCCCTAATCATGATTTAATGTTTTAGGACTTCTGTTGCCATGTTATTGATTAGCAAGTGTCTTGGTTTTTTTTTTTTTTTTAATTGTTTGGCTTTTAAACTTTTCCGTGTTCATCTTGTACTTTAGCCAGCTCACCTTCTAGAATTCCAATTATGAGAGGACCTACAGCAATGGGTTTGTATCCTCTTTTCATCCTTGGTGTGAAAAGGATGAGAGACTCAACATTGGTAGACTCAGGGATTGGATTTAGACCAAAGATGGAGGCAGACTTCATTTCTATATTTAGAGAATGCTCCATGTCCCCTGTTTCAAGAAGTACTCTGAAGGAATTTCTAATCTAGCTTGGAACTGAGAACAATAAGAAACAAAATTAACTTCTTCCCTCCAGTTGGCATCACCTTGGAACATGAGGGTCTTTCCTGTCTTTGTTGACTGTAACTGGAGACAAGTCAAAGCATGATAGTGATGGTGCTTCTCCCATCACCCTCATTCCTTTTAAATTTCATTTTACCCAAGCTCATAAAGGGTAGATGTCAATTGTGAACAAATAATGAACTTCCAAAAGGTGAGAAAGGGGCAAAACATGAGGAGGCAAAACGTTGAACTCTATAACACAAAGTACAAAGAACTCAAATAAAGTGTGTTCAGGTAATCCAGTGTGTATGATGTATTTCAACAATAAAATTCCATTGCCAAAGGATACTCTGACTGTGGAATACATTTCCCAACTAATCTTTGCAATTTGTTTCTTGTCTTCTTTCTGCCTCAAAAGGATAAGTAAATGCCTTAGGGAATTCTAGGACTATTGGTTTTACAATATTTTTCTTATCAAGATTATAATAAAATAAATTTTACATTAGAGGTGGATACACAAATCACACTGAACACCCATCCACATACATAGTATATTAAGTACAATTATTAATTGTGAGCAACTATTACCACATTGAAAATATCTTTTGCTTCTAAGTTATTATTTTAAGTAAAAAGGTGAGGTAAGCCTCTAGATTTTACCACCTTATGAATTATGAATGCATTCCTGGGCGCACATTGCACTTAACAGCACCTTTAGTATTCTCTCTTAGAGAGAGAAGAGACAGGACAAGAAACATTAACTGTTGTATATAAGTGTATTTCAACACAGGTGTAAACAAAAATATGTATTACATGTTTGAATTCTCTGCCATTTTACATCTGTGCTCACGTATTTTATAAAATACGTGATTTATAAAATGAGTAGGTTTGACTCAATTACTTCTAAATTTCAGTGCAGTTTAGGAATACAATCAGAATAGCTCTTCCAATCAATTAAAACCATGCAGTTAAACATGCAGTTGCTTCCATAGCAAAAATATTGAATGTCTTAGCTCCACTGCAAACACTAAAAACATACATAGAAACCAAAAGTCAAACATACATTTTTGGTGAGGATGTGGCTCCATTGCAAAGCTCTTGTTTAGCGTGTGTGTGGCTCTGAGTTCACTCCCCAACACCACAAAACAGAAGGAAAGTTACCCCTCTATAGGAGGAAGCTAACAGCCGGCTTGGGGGCCAGTTGAGCATGAGCATTAGTAGCTTCCTTATGAGCCAACCAGAATTCTGTAATGAGACCCAGAGACTGCTGACATCATGATGTCCTGGGCCAATGAGAGAGAGACAACATAGGATTTCAGAATGATACCACAACCACCCAAACTGTCAATAAAGGAGTCAGCTTTTGCTTTTATCTGGCTCCTGAAGTCTTTGCCTTTGATTCCATGCCTTCTCACCACCTCCACACAAGAGGCTACCTCCTTGGGCTCATGCCCTGCATCACTCCTCCTCATGCATTCATGATTGGCACGTAGAATATGTTTTTTTTTCCAGTGCTAGCCAATGAGAACTACTTTGCACCACAGTCATGAAAAGTACACACCTGACTAGAATTCAACAAACTCAGCTTACCCTCTAACCAGCAGCCACTATTTCTAACACTAATTTCTAATTATTTATTTTTCTATATTATATCTCTATTAACCTGTATTTTAATTATATATTGCAGTTTTAAATGAGCTTCACAAACACAATACCTTAAGAGCAGAAATATATATACACAGTATAACAAATCGATCTTAAATTTGTATCAATAAACCAAGATCCATACCAATGCAAAGTATTCATCTTTATATTATATCCTCCTCCCTTTTAAAGAAAGAGATTGACTGTGGTAATTTAACCATTTATAATTAACCCCCTTTAAATGAAAACAAACATATATTAAAAATCATTTTGGAAATTTGGGCATAGTTTTCTTCAAACTACTTTCTGCTGTTTGTTTGGCAAAGTATTTTTAGGGTTCATGGAGACCTTCTAGGGGTTCTTCATCAATCAAACTACATTAGTCTGGAAGGAATCCACAGGTTCCCATCCTCTGTGAAAACAAAAGCAGAATCTCTTTCCCAAAGTAACCTATCCTTAGACTCAAATATTGAAGTAAAGATAACTTTAAAATATATGTGTTCGTTTAGCTTAGCAGGTCCCACAATCAAATGTCTCTCTGAAGTGAAAAAAATCAAAGAACACATAATAATATGCATAATACAGATTCTCTCTGTATTTTCCATTTTATGTGACACTTTTCTACCACTCTTTAATATTTATTATCTTTACTCTTTTAATCTATGACTATTTATACTCTTTTGTATTACTTTTACTGGCCCTTTAAAGTCTTTGTTTTATTTTTTAAAACTATCTTTTCTTTTATAATTGTCTATACTCTTTTTTCTCTCTCTTCCAAGTCTATGTGCATTCTAAACACTCTGTGTTTCATTTGGAGGAATTTTTGTTTTGTTTTGTCTGAATCTTTCCCATTGTGTATCTGAAATTGTTTTCTGACAAGGAGCATTTTAAAATGGTAAGCAATTTGGTTGAAGCAGCCCTGGATGCTGGCTCTGCCTCTCATGGCCTTTCTATATGATGAAGGTACATTTACTGTCAAGTCTGGTAGCCATGTTTACTGCCCCAGCTCCAGGGATGCAGTGGTTCTATGTAGACACCATTAGACATCTTGCTGCATGCTCTTCGTTAACCCCATAATTGCTCCATAGCAGAACTTCCAGAAAGAGCCAGAGTCATTTGTGCCTCCAGCACAAACCAGGAAACCATCTCTTTTAAAAAAGTCACACAATTTTTGCTGCTAACACTGAGTCAGAAAGCCTTTTCTTAAAGTAATTGCACCTCTGCTTGCCTCTAGCAAACAGAGACCACCTGAGAAAATACTGCTACAGAAGCCATGCTTAACTCTGTTCTTTTGTTTCTAGAATTCCTTCACAAGCTTTCTCAGGATTTATGTAGATGTAGTTGGCCCACGTTCACACCATTTGTAAAGAGACTGCTTGTTCATTTCCTGGCTGTCCAGACTCAAATAATCGCACAGGAACTAGATTAATTACAATACTGTTTGGCCAACTGCTTAGGCATATTCCTTTCTAGCTCTTATATTAATGCATTTCTCTTCATCTGTGTATTTTCACAAGGCTGTGGCTTACTGGAAAGGTTCCGGACATCTTTCTCCTTTGACAGCTCCATGGCATCTCTCTGACTCCAGTCTCTTTCTCTATCTTTGCTTAAATTTCCTGTCTTGCTATATTCTGCTCTGCCTTAGGCCAAAGTGGCTTTTTTTTAATTACCCAATGGTAATAAGACATATTCACAGCATACAGAGGGGAGTCTCAAATCAATTGTTTTCATGTAGAAAACAAACCAATGCTCTTTTAAAACATCATTTAATATTATGTGTATAGATGTTTTGCCTGCAGGTGTGTATCTTCAAGGGATAGAAGAAGACATTGGATCCTGTGGAACTAGACTTGAACAAGGTTGTAAGCCACCATGGGACTGCTGAGAACTGAACCTCAACCCCCTGAAATAGCATCTGGTGCTCTTAGCCACTGAGCCAACTCTCTCAGCCCACATGGACAAAATTCTTAACTGAGGTTAGAGTCTTTTTATGTGAAACAAAGAGGTATGAATGATGGTACATAATGCTTTCATGTTTGGCATTTATTTTATAAAATAGTATTTTTCACATCTTCTGTAACGGCTTTCTCCCAGAGAAACCAGAGATAATTTAAGATGAAGGTACAAAGGTCTTTCATATCCTACCTGCCTTTTCACACACAGTTTTTGTTAGTATCAACTTGACCCCAAAGTCATCACACATTGGTGAAACTACAGTCACCTATACAGGCACCCAAAGTTTATAGTCTGTATTAGTACGGAATGTTCCATGGTCAATGTGTGAGACATTATTATCCTATACGGAGTATTTCCATTGTCCTCTGGGCTGTGTCCATTCACCCTCCTTGGCTTTCTCTATCATTCTGGAATTTAAAGAATGTCATGTCATCATAAGACAGTATGGTTTTTTTGGGTTGGCTTCTTTCACTTAGTAATGAGTGTTTGTATCTCCCTCCGCATCTGCTTAGGGCTTAAGGCTTAATTTCTTCTTTTCCTGCTGGGTAGTTTCCCACTGTGTTTCTGGGTAGCCAGACTTTATATGTCCTTTCACCCACAAAGACACATCATCATGTTTGCTTACATAGTTTTGAAATGATAAGGGAAGTGCCAATAAACATCTACCTGATAATTTGGATGTGGGTGTGTTTCCAACTTCTTTGGATAAACAACCTCTATACATGGCTGCTGGACCCTATACTGGAATTTGTTTATGAAATTCTGAGGCACCAACAAACAGTCCTGTGCCCTGACCTTAGGGAACTTCCAGTAGTGAGAAATCTGAGTTCCCACAGCCACACTTTCTTGTCTGAGGTTGGTGTAGGCAGTAGTTTATACTGCAACCATTCTCACATATGTTCAAGGATTTCTTCTCCTTTTAATCTACCTTTTCCTTATGACATAATGGACAACATCGCTTTAAATATCTATTTCTTATCAACATACCTCCTTTTGTAAGTTTTGCTCCATTTTTCAAAAACAAAGTTGTTTTCCTATTGGTAATTTAGTTCTCTTTTTATATTTTTAAAGCATGTCAGTTGCCATGTTATTTTAGGATTGCTTTTTGTGGGGACAGACACTATATTGCATCTGTTTTCAAGATTTAAGAAATAATAAAATGTGGTTACTCCTTAATAATAATTCATATTCCTATGAAAACAGTATTTATCATATTTTAAGCATCTCTTTTGAAAATAGTGCTATTGAACTGTATTTTAACTAAATTACCTAAGCATAAAATTTCATTTATCACTGCAAATTCTTCAGTTAACATTTTCCCTTGAAAAATTTTTAAAGCTTTAATACTCTCTTATAAGCAATACTTCAGACTTGAAAGATAGAATGTCTATGTTAAGTTTATTGATTCCCATTCAAGACATATAATTTATTGTTCGGCATGGTACAATATTGCACACACAGATACTTAGCCTTCATGTTGATTTGCTCTTTTCAATCCTGCTTTAGACATCAAAGATTCTTTTTATACTGATGTGGAATGAACTACAGGGTTGCAGAATAGCCTTTTTGTGGAGTGAAAGAGAGCTTAAAAGAAATAGTGTGTTTTTATGCTCAGCTCCGCGTGTTGGTCAGTTTCAGACCAGAGCATGATTGGGTCTTTCTCTCCACAGTCTTTATTTTGTGTTTCTTTTGGAGTGAGCCATATAACCTCAACACAAGCTAAAAATTACAATGGGGTGGTAAGATTTTTTAACACATATGGGCATCGTATAGCCTACAATGACAATATTAATTAACTAAGGCATATTTACTGATATGTATTGAATATCTATTCATGTACACATTTGATTCTATGGTAAACTATTATAATTCTTTGATAGATAAAATCCATATGACAATTTTAAATATACGAAAGAGTAGGTATTAACTTGGGTACCCAGTGGTTGTGGTGTAATAGATCTCAGAAGACATATGTTTCTCTATCTCTCAAAGAGTAAGTATATTCACTTCTAAGTGTGTTCAATATATTTAGTGGCATTGCGTTTACACATAGGATTAAGAAGCACCAAAAAGTTCACCGAAAATTAGTGTTTTCAGCACTAATCACATTCAGTGGCTGAGGGAATAAGACCAACACTATGCTTCAGTTATGTGTAAATTACTTTGAATGGAGACTCTGACCAAAGGAAGGTGAGGTGGGAAGTGAGAAACTTTAAGGATATAATCCAGGCTAAGTAACTTTCAACTTGATTTTAACGTATTCTAGACTGTAGTGGCATTTCATTTGTATTTCAATAAATAAAGACTACCTGAAGATCTGAGAGTAAAACAGTCCCACTCGTTAGCTTTACAGGCCAGATTATGGTAACACACACCTTTAATACCAGTAGCCACAATGACATGCACCTTTAAACCCAGAAGCCACCCTCATTGCCATAGATATCGGGTGGTGCATATCGTTAATCCCAGTAATGCATGTCTTTAATTCCAGTCCTAGGGAGGAATTTAAGACCTGGGTTTGGGAAGACAGCAATCTCAGACACTGTCTCCTTCTGAGATTCTGGGAGGCAGGATCACCATTTCAGACTGAGGTCGACGTAATAGTCAGTGACTGTCTGTTTTACTTTTTGGATTATCAGGTTGAACCCCAATTTCTGACCCTGAGTTTTTTTATTTATTATTCTGACCCTGTGTTTCACTAGACTGTACTAAACTGCCATTTCCTTTTAGAATCACTTCTCAGATTTGCAAAGTATAAATAAGATAAACCAAGTTAGAAATCCAAATGTTCTAAAGTGAAATCAAGCTATCTATAATTAATTATCCAATTAGTGGTTTAAAATAATGCTAATGAAGGAATTGTTATGTTTCTTGTTATATATCAGTGAAAATCACTTTGGATTACAAAAGACACACTAATTCAGAGAAAAAGACATTTAATTCATAAATTTGGAAAATTAGGAATGACTGAGAGATTTCCAAGAGAAAAGCAAAGCTACAGGTAAATATGAGTAGGCTTCAGTGTCAGCTGAAGGGTTAGAACTAAATTTGCTTCCAACCTAAATTGGAATACTATCAGAAACAGGTTATAGTGGCAAAATTATGACATTCACCAAAAGCCTACCAGTGTGACAGTGGGCCATGGAGCCCAGTGTTTAAGACACAGCTCCATATCTGCCAAAGTTCATGCCCTGCTCCCCATAATGCTCTGTAGGTAAGAACATGGTGTTATTGGACAACATGTTTGGCTTGCCTATGCTTTGTCCGATAAAATGCAATTAGGTTTACAAATATCCTAGAATAAAATTCACTAAAATCTTATTAATAGTTCATCTGTTATTCTGAGAGTAAATTAGATTTTGGCCCCTAATGCATGGCAAATTTTTTCAATTTGTTTGAGTTATCAATAACAATTCTATTTCTATTCATGTCTTAATATTCCTGAAACTATAAAACAAATGGCCACAAATGTAATGACTTTGAACATCTAACTTATTATATCATAGTTTCTGAAACTCTGGAGTCTGAGCACAGTTAATGGAATCTCTACTCAGGATCTCAAAGACTGTGATGAGGTGTAAACCTAGGATAGGGAGCTTATCTGCAGGCTGTCCTTCCAGTTTGGCCGAATCAGTTTTCTTATACATACAGAGCTCATAAGGTCTTCCTTTTTCAAGGTTTCTCTGGATTTCAGGAAAGCCTACACCTGCTTTTAAATGGCTTATGTGATAAAGGTTGGTCCCACCTGGATAATGTGTGTTTCTATTCAGGTTAACTGGTAGAGTTCTTAATTACACCCATTAATCATTGCTATATAAAGCAACATAATCGAGGGGATAATATCCACATCATATTCACAGGCCTTGCTGATCTTGGAGGACAGTGGCCCCAGATGGGCATCAGTTATTGTGGACCATGTTAGAACTGCAGCAGCCATGCCGGTTGTCAGAAAGACAGATTTTCCTGGTAGTTTATTGCCTCATTGCAAAGGACATACCTTTCTAAGAGATTCTACCATGAGATTTATAAAAGTATTAAAATAGTACAATTTAGTTTTTTCAAGGTCAGAGATAGAGAGAGAGAGAGAGAGAGAGAGAGAGAGAGAGAGAGAGAGAGAGAGAGAGAGAGAGAGAGAGATAATTCCCCTACCACAGGCTGGTATTTGATTTCCATGGATACAATTTAATTCCAAAATATTTTATTGGTTCTTTCTAAACTATACACTATTGCTGAACACACCTCAAATTTTATATGACTAAAAGAGGAAATAAAAATATGTGGAAAAGAAAAAGACACTGTCTACCTTATATGCATTGCACCTTTGGTAACTTATTAGAAATATATCCACAGGTATACCCTAGTTTGCCTCCTTAGTTTGTAGAGTGGAGATGTTACCATTCTGCATTGGATTAAGCTTTTTGTAGAAAACTTATTTAATAACTATAACATTTCAATTTTAATGTGAGTAAGGTATAAACCTATAATCTTATACTTGACTTATTATACTATTTTGTATTCTCAAATGAGGCCTTGTAGACCTCTGTTTATTTGATCAAAACAATGATGTAAGAAGGAATAGAGATTCAAAGCAAAGTTGTTTCAGAAGAGGTAAGCAAGTTCTAACATCTTCCCCTTATTTCTCCAGAGAGTGCAGTTCTGCCTTCCTTAGCCCTTTACCCAAACCAATGGTCATGTTATCATTTACTAAAAAATTCTGTCTTGGTTCCTTTTCCTGTTAATGTAATAAAACACACACACACACACAGAGACAAAAGCAACTTAAGGGGAAAGGCTTTATTGTGACTGACAGTTACGGGATGCATCGCATCATAGCAGGGAAATTATAACGGCAGGAACAATCATAACAACTGGTCACATTGCAGCCACAGTCAACAAACAGGGAACAGAGTGATGAATACTGGCTTGCAGCTTAATTTTTTCCTTTTTTGTTATCCAAGACTATAGCCACTCATAGGGAAGGGGGTTTTCAACCTCAATTAACCTAATCAAAGTAATCCCTCGCAGGCATGCCCAGAAGCCTATCTCTAGACCTCGCCAAGTGGACAACTGAAATCAACCATCACATTTCCCAACTGAGCTTGTCATTATTTAGTATGTAAATTTGTTAGTTTATTGTCTACATCTCCCCAGTAGCTCAAGCTATCAGACATCAGAGATTTCTTCTATGTTTACTTATCCTACCTGGAACAGTAATTGATGCATAGTCAAAGAAAATAAAAGAACGTATCAATATACATAAGTATTATATATTCCCAGGCTCATTCTGGGAAATAACAAGGCTGGAAAAATGGCATAGAAAACACAGGTGCTTACTTGGATCTTTTTATTTAAAAAAAAAAACTGGGAAAGCTTTGGAAACAACAAAATTTGGGTGGGTCAAGACGTTTAGACACACTACTTCCCATTACCCAGTCTTGTCTATCTGCTTTGTGTTGGAGCAATTAAGAAAATATGAAGCATAGTCCTTTACGAAATGAGGGTTCCCCTCTGCCTGCTAAAGCAAAGTCAACCAAATATCTAAAAGTAAGGCAACCTCGTTAAAGATTTCTTAAAGAGATGTGTGATGCCGTCACTCTTTCAAGTGACCGGAAATCACTTCCCATTAAGTTTCACCTCAAATAACCTTTACCTGCCTAGGTTTTGATATTTATTTTCTAACAATGAGTATAAAAACATGCCTTGTACATCCAACTCTTCATTTGTTCGAAACTGGGTGAGACTGCCGTGTATCTCGATAATGCTTTACTATCTAACTCTTATTGAATTTAGATGTTGGGATAGGTATACATCAAGTTGCACAGGAGAACTGATCTATTTCATTCTTTGCAATAATGACAGGATGAAGAGCATCTTTTCATATTTGCATTAGCTGCAGGATGGTTCGTTTTCCCATTATCTGCAGCAGGTAACCAACTGCCTAGGTTGCCTGACACTCTTGGGTTTCTTAGGATCAGGCATTTAGCGTCTATTACCAGGGAAGGTTGGTCATTTGTGTTTTGCTTCTATAAGGAAAATATACGTGTCTTTAAAACTTTATAAAATAAAAATAGAGGTTCAGTCACAAACTCCGAATAAGACTCTTCATTTAATTAGGGACTGAGCAACTAGCACAGACAGTAAAGAAGATGATAGAGGAACGGAGTTGACAGTCATTGGTGTGGTTGGATGAGCTGACACACAGACTGATGTTCCCTTATGGTAAGCCCCTTGGACACTGGTAGAGGTAAAAATCGGAACTAGTAAAGGGCATAGAAAGAAGAGGGTTCCGTTTTATTATTAAACAAAGCTCTTTATTATTTTCCTTTCCGTGATTTTAGATCTTTTCGTCATTAACACTTTCCTCATTTTTATGCTGAAACTATGAAGTTTTAAAGTGCTTAAAATGAATGGATTAAACAGGTGCTGCATAAAAAAGAAAAAAAAAAACTCAACTAAGATATCCAGTTAGAAGTTAGAAACCTAAGTGTCATCAATGGGAAGGAACAAAGCCCTGAGTGGAGATATTTTGGTTGGAAATGTTGCAGAAAGAATTCCAGCCACTGCCAGATATTGCAAAGCGCTCCCTCGTGCCTCTGCAGCACCACTTTCTCAGCTTGCACTGAGCCAACATATTGTTTTTCTGTCCAAGTAATTTCCAGTAACACCCACGGAATCCCCAGCAGTGTTCCCATCTAACATAATACTTGGTGAAAATTCAACTTAATGTGAGCAAAACGGTAGGACAGAATTCGTGCCTCTGTATAAAACTTCCTCCACAGTCAGAGAGAGAGAGAGGAACAGAAATGAAGAAGCCTATAGTTATAAAACGAAGAAGTCTTTAGCCACTAATTTGGAGACAAATAAGTAAAGCATGCATATTTTATAACTTGCTTCCAGCATCTCTCGGAAAAGCAAAATTGTACAATTCGACCCAGAGAGCCTCAGCCGCAGTTCAATTATTAAAACAGAGGCTCTTTTAAAGGAGCTACTTCCACCAGATTCAAGAAAGCTCTTATAGACTTCATCTTATGTTCAAGGGACAGGATTGGCTTTTTAGACTTATTTTCTTATTTCCACTAAATATCAAAGTCTTAGAATGGTTTAATTTCACTTTGTGTCATATCATTATTTTAAATTCTGCAAGATGGGTTTGCCATTCAACTAAGTTCATGCTCCATTGAAAGGGATAAGGGAAGAAAGAGGAGAGAAAGTAGCCAGAACGTTTGCACCATTCTGTTGCTTCAGTCCCAATAAGTTGCTGTCACACAGAAAAATCAGTCACCAGAATGTAAATTCTTCATGCACGAGAGGCAATGCCCACAAATCCCATTACTACATAAAGAATCTGTGAAGCCTCTTTGGAAAAACGTGCCACTGTGGTCTAAACTGTAGCATGACATGCCCCACTGTCATGTGAATAGCCCCACTGTTGGGCTGTCTCCACAAGCAGGCAGCCTGGCTCTGGCTCTGGGGTTTTGTTTTGCTTTGCTTTGTATAGTTGAGTCCTTAATCACATTAGAGCCAATTATAATGGCTTGACCAGTCAGACAGCTTGATCTTGCTGTGGCCATTCATCCCGAGCCTTCATATCTCATGAATTACAACCTTCTGAGATATGAATAAGATGGCATTGTTCTTGCAACATACATTTTTTTTTTCCTGCAAAGCAGCTGATACCTGTCTTTAAAAAAAATTCTGAAGTCTGGAATACACGGGAGAGGCTTAAGTGGTGGGAAAAAGAAGTCATTGTTCATTTTCACCATGATGTTGTCATTTTTCATATGCTTTGTGAATGCAACTCTCTGAGGACCTACCCACCTTTGTTTCTTATGCTACAATGAGAAAGCATTTTCAAAGCTTCAAAATCTGCATTTAAAGTTTGGTGTCCAGTATGGGGTATAAATAAAATGTAACACATTAATCAATGACCTGATGTGAGCACAATATCAAACCAGCTTTATAGTTTAGTTAAATTTTAGATTATATGAAACAAGCAATTGAATTTCTTTTCACAACTAGAATAACTGGCATTGCAATTTAAACCATTAATAGGTATATTTGATGCCAAGCTTTTATATATTTTTAAACTTGTTTATATTTTTAATGTTCAGAGATTTTTCTTTACTTTTAGTTTCAATACAAGACTTTAAATTATTTTTTGAGAATTTTATATACATTTCAATCCTATTTACCTCCTACCAGGCTGCTGAATGCCGTGAAAAAAATGTGTGCAGTAGAAATTGTACAGTTCCAGATTAACAAACAACTTTAAATTTTAACAAATTTTTACGAGTTTTTTATGCTTCCATGAATTCTTTTCAATGCATATAATCATCAATACTAAACAGTTAAAAGCTCTAAAGAAAACCATGTAATGTCATATTATTCTGCAGAGTTATTCATCTGAGGTAAACACACGAGCTTGCATGCGCATGTGTGCATGTGTGTGTGTGTGTGGATTTGCCATAAAAATAACTAATAAGAAAACAAGAAAGTAATTCCTCTTTGCAACTTCTCAGGGGAGCTAAAATGATATCCATGAAATGAAATCATAATCCTATAAGTCAAAGAAAACACCCTCAAAGACTGTGCAAAAGGACCCTGGGTTTTGTGTTTGAAGGCAATGGGGAAAAAATCCACACAATTTTCATATATGAAAGTCATTGATGCTAGCCTGTGGTGGCTCAGTCATAAGATTATGTAGGTATCATAAAAACAAGACCAACTCTAGCAAGAGCTGCAGTGTTTTCAAATATATTGTCTCCCTACTCTCTGAAGCTACGTAAAACGAGGTACACCGTTGCTTAAAAATCGATTAGGAATATTGTCTAACAGTCTCTTTCCAGCCCGTTTTGAGAGGCAGACATTATCTACCTCTGATCACGATATCAATGTGTCTATGTACTAGATACACAGGCTTGCCACAGAATGTATAAGAACACTCACTTTGATTTGCAATTTGTTGTTTGGATTAAATAAACAGCATTCCATCCCCAACACACATTTTTTCCAACTTTGTTTTGTTTTTTTCTTTTTCCTCATGCAAGAAGTACCTCATAGCATGAACCTCACCTTTCTGAAAAATGGGGCCAGTTTATCTCAGATAAACTGATTATCTGAGATATTGTGGTCCCAAAGCACTTCCAAATGGGTGCCTCCAACATTACTATTTCTTCAGTTTCAGTACAAGTTTGTCATCTCCTTCCCAGGAGGAAAATGATCTCCCAGATCACATCCAAGGTAATAACATTGTATGTCCAATTACATAGGCCAGGTGTTTGGTTACAGAGGTCTGAGCAGATCTGTAGAGGGGTCAGGTGTAGAATTAACACCTAGGCTCAGGTTTGAACACCTTGATTCCCAGGTACTGGCTTTTCTGTGGGAGTAGATAGGACCTCTGGGAAATGGTTTTAGCTAGAGAAAATGGGTCATTAAGAGAGTACCTCTGGTGTTCAGAGTTGATCCGCAGCTCTTCCTTTCTCTGTTTTCCCTCACACTCAACACTGCTGTTATTCCCACCCAGATGGGGACGTTCAACCATGGACTGAACCTTTGACGTTGGGCCATAGCAGTGAGAAAAATAACTGATACTGAATATCGCATAGAAGAGGAAAATGGAAAGGTGAGCTGGAAACATCAAAGGAGGGGAAACATTTAGAACGAGTAAAGAGAGCCTAAGTAAGTGAGTTCAATTAACCTCAGGCTTTATCATGGAATGGAATTATTTGGAATAAATTTTCATAGTGCATAAAGACAATAAATGTGAGACCCACTTCATAAAATGTCAAGAACAGTATGAATACGAAGTTTTAGTTTTGTTATTATACTAAGTCAAAAGACAAAAAATGAAATTGTTTAAATTAAAATGATACTAATCATTTTTGTTTAGTTCATTTAAAATTGTTTTCTGATTTTTTTCTTTTTTCTCTTTTTCTTTAAAAAAAATCCCAGTTTCCTCTCCCTCCCCTCTTTCCACTCTGTCCATCTTTCCCCCACCCTGTCCCCCATCCATTCCTCAGAGAGGGTAAGGTTTCCCTTTCCCATGGGGAGTCCACAAAGCCTGGCACATGTCTTTGAGGCAGGTTCCAGGTTCTCCCCACTGTATCTAGGCTGAGCAAGGTATCCCTTCATAAAGAATGGGCTCCAAAAAGCCATTTCATACACTGAGTTTAAATCCTGGTCTCGTTGCCAGTTGTCCCACAGACTGCCCCAGCCATACAACTGTCGCACATATTCAGAGGACCTAGTTTGGTCCTAAGCATGTTCCCCCACTGTCAGATCAGACTCAGAGTCCGTGTCAGTGTTCTTGGACTTGGTTTGCCAGTATTTTTGCATCAAAGTTCATGAGAGAAGATTGTTCTGTAATTCTCTTTTTTATTTAAATTTATGTGCTTTAGATATCAGGGTTACTGCAGCCTCATAAAAAGAGTTTGGCAATGTTCCTTCTGTTTCTATTGTGTGGAACAATTTGAAGAGTATTGGCATTAGCAATTTTTTGAAGTTCTGGTAGAATTTAGCACTGAAATCATCTGGTCCGGGTTTTTTTTTTTTTTTTGGAAGACTTTTGATGATTGCCACTATTTCCTTTATGATTATGGCTCTATTTAAATTGTTTATCTGTTTTTTATTTAATTTTGATATGTGGTACCTATCCAGAAAATTGTCCATTTCTTTTAGATTTTTCAGTTTTGTGTAGTACAGGTTTTAATATGACCTAATGATTCTCTGAATTTTCTCAGTGTCTGTTGTTATGTCTCCCTTTTCATTTCTGATTTTGTTAATTTGGGTATTCTCTTTCTGTCTTTTGGTTAGTTTGGATAAGGGTTTGTCTATCTTGTTGATTTTCTTGAAGAACCAGTTCTTTGTTTTATTGATTGTCTGTATTGTTTTCTTTGTTTCTATTTTACTGATTTCAGCCCTCAATTTGATTATTTCCAGTTGTGTGCTCCTCCTGGGTGAGTCTGTTTCTTTTTGTTATAGAGTTTTCACGTGTGCTGTTAAGTCACTAGTGTGAGATTTCTTTACTTTCTTTATGGAGACACTTAGTGCTATGAACTTTCCTGTAAGCACTGATTTCATAGTGTTCCATAAATTTGGGTATGTTGTGCTTTCATTTTCACTGAATTCTAGGAGGTCTTTAATTGCTTTCTTCTCTGACCCAGGGATGATTCAGTTGAGCATTGTTCAATTTCCCTGAGTTCGTAGGCATTATGCAATTGGTGGTGTTGTTGATTTCTAACTTTAAGCCATGGTCATCCAGTTGTTTCCATTATTTTTGTCTCTGTTGAGGTTTACTTTGTTACTGAGTATGTAATAAATTTTAGAGAAGGTCCATGAGGTGCTGAGAAGAAGGCATATTCTTTTGAGTTTGGGTGAAATGCTCTATAGATGTCTGTTAAATCCATTTGAGTCATGTTAGTTCTCTTATTTCTGTCTGGCAGACCTGTGCAGTGGTAAAAGTGGGGAGTGAAGTCTCCTACTATTAGTATGTGAGGTTTGATATGTGATTTAAACTTCAGTCATGTTTCTTTTATAAATGTGGGTACTCTTGTATTTTGAGCATAGATGTTCAGAATTGAGACTTCATCTTTATGGATTTTTCCTTTGATGAATATGAAATAACCTTCTTCTCTTTTGGTTGGTTTTAGTTTGAAGTCCATTTTGTTAGGTATTAGGATAGCTACATCTGTTTGTTTCTTATGCCTATTTGGTTGGAAAATCTTTTCCCAACCCTTTATTCTGAGGTATGTCTGTCTTTGAGGTTGAGGTGTGATTGTTTTATGCAGCAGTAGGAGAGATACTGTTTTTCATATCCATTCTGTTAGCCTGTATCTTTTTATAGCTGAATTGAGTCCATTGATATTAACAGGTATTAATGACCAGGGATTATTAATTTCTGTTATTTTTCAGTTGTAGTGTTTGTGTAACGCAAACCCCTTTTTGGAGTTTGCTGGTGTGAGGTTATCTATTGCCGGTGTTTACATCTGTGTAGCTAACTTTCTTTCTAGTACCTTCTATAAGATTGGGCTTGTGAATATGTATTGTTTAAATCTGGTTTTGTCATAAAATATCTTTTTTCTCCAGATATGATGATTGAAGACTTTTCTGAGTATAGTAGTCTTGGATGAGATCCATAATCTCTTGATGTTTGCAGTACATCTGTCCAGGAGCTTCTGGCTTTCAGAGTTTCCGTTGAGAGGTCGGGAGTAATTTTGATAGATTTGTCTTCATATGTTACTTGGTCTTCTTTTTTTTTTGCATCTCTTAATGTTCTAATGTTCTTTCTTTATTCTGTATGTTTAGTGTTTTGATTAATATATAAAGGGGGGACTTTGTTTGATCCAATTGATTTGGTGTTCTGTAAGCTTCTTGTACCTTCATAGAGACCTCCTTCTTTAGGTTGGGGTAGTTTTCTTCTACAGTTTTGTTGAATATATTTTCTGTGCCTTTGAGCTGGAGTTATTCTCCTTCTTCTATCCCTATAATTTTTAGGTTTGGTCTTTTTATAGTATCCCGTATTTCTTGCTTTGTGTTAAGAATTTGTTGGATTTTACATTTTCTTTGACTGATGAATTTATTTCCACTACTATAACTTCAACTCCTGAGATTCTCTCTTCCATCTCTCATATCCTTTTGGTTATGCTTGCATCTGTAGTTCTGTTTGTTTACTCAGATTTTCCATTTCCAGAATTTCCTCTGTTTGTGTTTTCTTTATTGCCTCTATTTTAATTTTCAAGTCTTGAAATGTTAGAACTGTTTGTTTCACGTGTTTGACTGTTTTTTTTTTTCTTTCTTCTTGGTTTTCTTGAATTTCTTTAAGGAATTTATTGATTACTTCCAATTTTTTGTTTGTCTTTTCCTCCATTTCTTTAAGGTAATTTTTCATTTCTTCTTTAAGGGTCTCTATGATTTTGTAAAGTTGATTTTAAGATCATTTCCTTCTGCTTCCTCTGTGCTGAACTATTCAGGTCTTGCTGATGTAGGGTCACTAATTTCTGGAGCTGCCATATGGCTCTTTGTGTTGTTGAATGTATTTTTACACTACTGCCTACCAGTTTCTTCCTCTAATTGATACAGGTGGAGCCTGAGCCTCTGGGGATCCCTCTTCCTCCCATCAGTACTGGGGGGGGCATGTAGTTCAAATAGTTATTTTTCCTCCAGGCTCAGTTGGGGCCTGTTGCTCCAGTGGACACTGACTCTGTTTTTCCAGGTGCATTTGGGACTGGTGGAGCCAGTGGGGCTTGTGGTCACTGGTGTGGAGGCAAAGGGTGGTTGGAGGGAAAGGGTGCTACTGCCTGGTTGTTGAGAGTGCTGGGGGTGGGGGACTAGGGCTTATTGAGCAGGCTCTCTCTCCTGGGTCTCAGACACCCTGATTTTACTTTTTAAGGAGAGTAACACAAAAGGACGGTCCATGTCCTCTTCAGCTTTTATGAGTTTAATCCTTTATTATTCCCTTCAGTTTTATGACCAATTCCCTGGAAAAAGCAATTTAGAGAGGAAAAGCTTTCTTTAGGCACAAAAGAATCCAGGTGGCAGCAGCTTGGAGGTGTTTGGTCACACGATATACAGATTCAGGAAGCAGGGCAAGATGAATACTGGTATTCAGCTCTCTTTCTGCATTTTATTTAGGTCTGCACCCCAACCTGTGGGGTGGTACCATCCAGATTCCAGGTAGATCTTCCTTCCTGGGTGAAATGTTTATGGAAATACCCTCATATGTACAGCAAGAGGTATGTTTCCACGGTCATTCTAAATATTGTTAGGTGGAGAGTAAAGATTCTCCATAATAATCCTGTATATTATTTCAGTTGACTTAAGATTCCTCACACCGCTGGCAATTGAAGATTGGCCCAAGGGCTCTAACACCCAATACTCTAACAGCTGCTAACTTATTTCACTTCCTGCCCTTGAATCAGAGACTTCCTCCTCGTGGTCGTTCTTCTCCAATGGGAGATCCAGCTGGCTGTCACATTATGCCTTCATGACCCCAATGCTGTTCTTGTTCTGGTATGCCTGCTTTGTGACTTTGGGGTTGGACATGTGTATTCAAAAATGCATATTCTTTTTGGTCATAAAGAATGGAAATACTCAAACTAATAAGATGTGTGTTGAGTGCATGATATCAAGACAAAAATATTTGAGTTAAGGTTATTTAAATATCACCACAGCAAAGGAAAACAGAGACTCAACACTTGAATAGCCAATCTCCTCTTGACTTTATATAATTGAGGCTGAGTTAAAGGTGTTTAATCTGTGCTGTAACCAGCAGGGTGACTACTAAACATTTACTAAAATTGTCAGCCACAGCACTCACAGAAGCATGTCAACTGCCCTTCTCTTGATTGTGATTCAACATCATGAATTTGTACCATAATTACAGAGGACTGGGCAGGAGGCTGATGCTATTGTACTTGACCATCATATCTTGAAATGTTCATAGCTTTCATCTGGTTCTTACACCCAAAAGCAAACTTACTTTTTCAATGAAAATTTATATGGTAAATTTGTATCTTGGGTAATACTCACTAAGTATAAACAAAATTTATGTTAGCTTCATTGTGCAAATAAATGAATCTTGTGTATAAATTAATTATACATATTGCTCATTCTCATACTATTCAGAGTGTAGTAAATGCTCGGAAATATTAGTTTGTTCCAAGAAGCAGTTTAAAAAGTCCAAAACCATGACTGAATAGCTGTATTTCAAGAATTTCTCTTCAGTATAATTCCCATTCAGATGTTTTCAGATACTAAAGAATTTTTTAAGGATTAACCTTCGAAAATGTCTTCTTAGAAAAGAACAAACAAAAAGCAGGGAAAACTATGGATAAAATTTCCCAGAGAAACCCCTTCAAATTTACACTAATGCGTATGCAGGTCATATGGAAAATTAAGCACCAAAAATCTAAATTTTCAAGGCAAGAAAATTTATGCACAAAATCCTATTACCAGCTAATGGGATTTGTGCAGCTCCCCAGTGACCTATTTACCAAATTTACCCCCTGATGTTTCGATGACTATATCATGTGAAGTGAACCTGAGCCCACAGTCCCAGCGCTGGCTTTATTCCCGATTTGTCAAGTATTCCCCCTATGATTTCCACAGGATGCTGGCAGACACATCAGCATGTATGTGTGACTGACAGCAAAAAATGACATCTATATTTTCTCTGAAATTTGTTTCAAAAATTCTTGAATATTTTCTTCCTTCACTCTTCTTTCTCCTTGCTATCCTCTTCCTCTAGCTTGTCTTTCTCTCTCCTTGTTCTTTCTCATCCCCTCTTCTCTCTTGCCTCTGTCCCTCCTCATCTTCATTTTTTTCTTCCTTTTATCCTTTTCCTCCTTCTAATTCTTGGATGTGGGGGAAATTAGGAAGCATGAAAGCTCTTCTTTTTTTGGGGGAGGGGGGACTCAACTGTCAAGACTAAGACTTTTTGTTCAACCCATAACTACCATAGTTTCAAAGTTCTTTTTTTTTTTTTGTGACAAACACATAAAACTTTTGGAGAATTTTTTGATTTGTAAAGTAATCCTATTGTCTTATACAAATAAATAAACCACTAAACCATTTAAAAACAACTCACATTTACCAAAAATATAACAAAGTGTGTTGACAGCCTTTTATCCACCCTTATGCAATTCTGTGTTTTAAAACAACTCTTTCTTTTGGAGCCTGAGCCCTGGCCATTGTCCTCTAACTGAAAACAGAATCATGCTGCATTGAGAAATCTTTTAATTATCAATGATGTGCTTTTGCCAAACAGCCAAAGAAAATATTTATTTTCTCCAGTATAAATCCCACAGTCTTCTGAGGGATATGCCACTTGGAAGAAATAAAATCTAATCAAAGCAATGCACAATTAAATCATCTCCTACCTGAGTCTCTGATATTTGAATGTTTTTATAGATGAAGCATGAGAATAGTTTATAATGATGAATTACCGGCTAATATTAACAAAAATACAGGACAAGAAAAAGGTTGGATGAGGAATTCCTGCCATCACTCAGATTAGCATGACTCACTGTGGTCTCTCAGACCACTGAGGTATCTTACTTCATTTGTCTTGTTGAGGGCTAACCTTCCAAAGGAATCCAAGGTGTGTGAGGACTGCAGTCATTAAAATCAGATCTATCCAGAGCCTACATAATGAGTTCTCAGAAAATAAGATTTCTTGCAGCCCTTTACTTCACACCTAAAGATTAAGGTGTTGACATTCAGTAACTAGAATACAAATCTGTCAGGAGTGCAATTAGTTGGTGGACATACAATTTCTTGCTGCATTCTTCTGTTATTAGTTCCACATAGAAATGGACTTTCATTTCAACATTTCTTAACAGATATATGTAAGAGAATACCTTGGCTTGTTTCTGTTGATAAACAGAACTGTTCCATGACATATTGGCTCCTTTTCTTCACTCTGAATAAAGATCATGGACTCAGTTATAATTTACAACAATTTTGTGCTGATGGAAGAATTGATATTTTATCAATCTGATTATTTCCTTAAATTTTCTCATAGTTCAAAAAGGCATTTAATAGACAATAAGTCTTATACAGACTTATAATTGCTACATTGATCAAGTACACTTTCATTTAAAATGAAATTCTACTGTGTTTTCTTAATGATCTATAAACCTTTTTTTGCCATTTGGAAACATTGTTATTTTAGCTTCAGTCCACATAACTCACTAATAATTTCAACTGTGCAAAAATATTTGATATCGGCATGATGGATTGTATAATATAAATTTTTGACAAAAATCTAGAGCATCTCGTTTTAGTAGAAAAATGCATGACCATATTAGTGTACATTTTATGATGTTTCTTTGACATATGCATGTTTGCTAAATGGAATTCTCTCTAATTTAAATTTACATTTTAACTAAATAATTTAGAAGTGCTAAATACAAAGTAATAAACATTTAAAATGAACTAGAAAAGATTCAGCGCTCTTCAGTGGCAAATGACAATAACTAGTATGTTTGGCAAACCAAGGGTTAAGCCACATATCTTTCAAATGAGTTCATGTGGTTCAAATTAGAGCTTCCTGGAAAACTTCATTGAAAGTGCACTTCCTAATCTTGCCAATTAATGCTGGCTAAGGGGAGAAAGGGCTTACAGGATGAGAGCTGTTACCCTCAGATCAGCAGGATATCAAAACAGTTAGGGCCAGGAGCCAAAAGGAGAGGACAAAGGCCCTGGACTAACTTAAATTTCCTCTAGATGTATTCGTGCTTAACATACTTTATACAGAATACATTATTGTTGCATTTAGCATTAGGAAGACAAATTCTACTAAGCAAGCGACCAAAAAGTTTGCTTTAAGAATTTTGCACCAATACTTTTTGTACCCTACTCACTAGCTCATACAAAAAAGTCCTATGAGCAGCAATAACCCAAACCATGGCCATCTGTTGCTATTTAATAAGTGTGTATAAAGCCAAAATTGCAACCATATCTCAAGATAGCCAGTTATCAAGGTAGTTATATCAATTGTGATACGATGCTCATTTCTTTCTTATTTATACATTAGCAGTGATTGACATTTAGCTCATTCTTCTTTTTAGCAAGACAGCTGCAAATTTATTGTTGTTGTTTTTGATAATATGCATAGGAGTGGGTTCCATTGGAGCTGTTGAAAACAAAACCAAAACAATTAAATGCACTAAAAAATAAGAGTCAGGGGACCAGGAAATCTTCCGTGAGATGGCATCTTCTTGATGTGTTAGGGAAGCTTCACGGTGATTGCTCATCAACATAGCTATCAAAAGAGGACCTGGCGAAATACAACACCAGCAGACATGAAATGGAAGGAGGAAGTCCCGCTGAGTCCTACCAATAAACAGAGAACTACTGGAACTAAGGGATGCTGAGAACAGGGAAAGTAATCTTCCCCAGGAATGAGCCCCTAAGTCGTTCTCCAAAACAAATGATCAATCAGGAAATCACATGATCACATACATACAAGTAACACTATTAGTCTGAGAAGATTGTGTGTGTGTGTGTGTGTAACAATAACAGAGAAAGGAGGCCATGATTTTGAGAGGGAGCATATGACTGGATTAAAGGGAAGAAAGGGAGAGATGAAATGATGTAACAATATTTTAATTTAAAACATTAGAATTTTGACTTAAAAAAAAAACATCACACTGACTGGTAGAAATCTATTCCATTCCATTTGCCTCCAGCTAGGCTTACTCAAACAATCAGGGTAGGTGGAAAACATAGCTAGATTCTATTCTCTCCAAGAATATAACACTAGTGACCTCTAGTCCCATTCCTTACAGAGTCCTCCTCTGTCTGATACACAGATGCCTTTACTACAATGTCAGCATTTTTATCACCAGCCTAGTGCTCTGAATTTAGAGCAGATTAACAGATTAAGCTCTGTAGACAACAAGGGCTTCTCTAGTCTGGAAGGTTTTTCAACCCTTCCCAGCCAAATCTATTCCAACAACCTTAAGAGCATGGTCAGGGTAGCTGTAAGTGTCCTATTGCTTTCACTAAGATTTTGCATTACTGTGTGTCACTGCACATAAAATATGTAACCAAAAATAACTACAGAAAGAAAGAAAAGATTTGTTTGGTCTTGATTTGGGAGGCATTATGTCCTGAAGGCATAAATCACAAAACAATCCCACACCAGTTCAGAATTATAGATAATAAAAGGGTTATTTATTTAAGGGGGAAACTTAGAGATCACTGTCCTAGACAACAGTCCTCTGAGCAAACAGGGACAGAGTGTAGCAGCCAGAAGCTGGAGCCAGAAGCAAGAGAGCAGGTACATGGTTACCACTGCTTTTTTATAGTATAAAAGACCATGCCCAAAGTGGACTGGTATCTTAAAGGCTATTGGCTGAAGGAGCAGAATGTGCTCCCACAGCAATGTCCCTCTGGCAGGAAAGTCATACCTGCTGGAGTACACAGTAGAGTCTGTTCATATCACAGTAGACAAGAATGTTAAGAAGTGGGAGTTAGGCATAGCCTCTGAAAAACCGACCTCTTGACACCTACTTTTTCATCCTGGGAAGCCCCTCCTGAACTTCAGATTCTCTTAAAACTGTGCTACAACTGAGAAATATGCATTCAAAATATGAGTCTGTGGCTACCACTACATATTCAGACTATGCTAATTAAAATCATAATTACATTGTAGTATATTGTTTTCTGTAGATTTTTTTCATACAGTAAAGCCCTAGAAACATTGTAAGTAATACAGATAAACTGAGTTTTGGAAATTCAAGAAATATAGTAGAGGATCTTGGTTGTGTTAGGCTGTCTGCTATTTTTCTAAGAAAGATAAAACCAGTAATGCTTGATAGTGAAACAATATAGTTATACATTGTAATATGACTGAGCTTAGCACTCTTAGAGAAAGCACCAAGCTTCCAGGGAGTTCTGGAAGGAACTGGGGAGGATGACTTGTTAAGACAAGATGGTTAAGATCATGTGACTGCCAAACTAGCAGGTGTGTTCTTGTACTAGTAATAGGGCCCAGGGCCTCACCTGCTAGGCATCTGGAATTTCCTTTTATTTTCAGGTCAGAGTTTCTTTCTTTAACAACTATCTACTGAGCTGGCAATCTGAGTCAAGGGGGTTGGTCAGGAGGAGCAGCTCCTGATGACCTGAGGTCAACTCCTGATGGTTGTGCTCTCAACTCCAGACCTGTGAGCTTGGGCATGTGCACACGTGTGCATGCGTACACACACACACATCACCCACAAACATAAATAAGTTATAAATTCTCAAAAAAAAAAAGCATAATCTCTTGTGCCTTAGAATGTCACTCTCATTTCATTCAAGTCTCCTTACATAGCTTCACAGTTCATTATAAGAAGGCAGCAGATGCTTTTCCCCCACCTTAGGGCTTTTCGTGACTAAAAACACTCCTGATAATCTGAATGAAATTGTCGTGCCCTGGTGACACTTGTGTCACTTTAAGAAACACACAGGCCACTACCCTCCTAGCTCCTGTCTGTAGTCAGTTTTCCTTTAATCTGACCCCCCCCAGCCCACACCCCCACCACAGCCGCCTAAGGCCCCTGACAGTTATCACTAAGTAAGCATTCTAAGACAGTTCTTAAATTTTATGATGACTTTTAATTACCCTATAGCTCCATGTACTGTAAACCTGGGCAGGAGAGGATTCTTCTTTATACATGCAGCGTTTCTCACAGTACTGTTCTTTCAGGGATTCACCCACACTGATATTCTTTCAAACTTCCCTTCTCCAGACAGATGGATTGAATGAATGTTGGATTCACAACCACTTGCATGTGATTGCGCCTCTCTTTCAAAGAGCCCCAAATGCCACATGTAGGAAACAATTCACACAAAGACAAACTAACTAGTGAGAAATGACCAAAGAAAGCTACACTTGTTGATGGCTACCATGTCAAACTATAAAGCAAAAGTAATTCTTCTGTAAAGTCCAAGACCCACCCTTCCTTCCTTCCTTCCTTCCTTCCTTCCTTCCTTCCTTCCTTCCTTCCTTCCTTCCTTCCTTCCTTCCTTCCTTCCTTCCTTTCTCCTAGAAGCTCAAGATGAACAGGTATGAACAGAAACATATTCCAACTGTGAACAGAAACCCATTTGGCCACAGAAAATACAAATGAGAATAACCAAACCTGCTCAGGGCCATCAGAATTAAGTTTTTAAATCAGACAGCAGTTGTTCCCAACTAAGGATTCTGTCACGTGACAGACTCACAACAGGGGAGGCCATTGACAGTCAATGTTCTAGAGTCAACTGTAGGTCATTATTTTCCTAGAAGGGGACTAATTTTCTGCCACTAGCAGACAATGAATAACTAATTTGCAAACACTAAATTAAAAAATAAATTCAGTAAGTGCCAACAGGCAGAACTGCTTTGTGAAAATTTCATCAAAAAACTCAAACAAGCCATTTATGTATGGAAATGAACCATAATCTCCCTGTTTTCAAAGGTTCTGTCTTCTTGTTATTGTCTTGTAATGCACACGATGAAGTGTGTAGCTTTGTTGGAGGAATTCCAGAGTCAATTTTGTCAAAGATGTGTCAGAATTTAATTCACTGCATGCATTTGGAGAGATTTTTGACCTTTCCTCTTTAATAAAGGAAAAGATTCAAAACGAATTTCATTTAATGAAAGATAAGCATGCACTTCAAGAGGCAAATTAAATAAACACTCTTATCTCGGTTTCTGTGCACAAAGGCTTCTTCTAGGGTTGTGTCATTTAGACAAACAGCCTACTGAAAGGATTTGAACTTTATCAAGCCTTAGGAAGAAAATGAAAGGAAGAACCTAGGGGTAAATGGGAACTACTGTAAACAGTTGTGTCCTTCTCTTTCTTTTGCTCTCTCACTTTTGAGAATTTCTCAATAGACTTTTTTTTTCTTTCTTCATGTTATCTTTGTCCCTTTCTTTCTCTGTGAATATTATCGTACAATTGGGAAAGTATGTTAGGCCTCAAGGTCCAACTGAAATAAATTTATAAGGAAAGTATTTTTTTTTAAATGGCAAATTCCTAAATGTTACATTGATTTAATCTAAGAGTACAGGATAGCAATGACTTTTCTTATTTTGAAGGGCGATTACTAGTCACTGATATTTGGAAGGAAAAGGGGAAAGTGTGACATGACTCTATTACCATCCCCTGTTTATTTAATACACACTTGTGCGCGTGTACCCACACACATGTGCACAAGTGTGCACACGCACACTCCATTTTTTTTTAAACAAGGAATCAATATGACTAGGTATACTTAAAATAATTAATGTAGTTCTTCTTTGGAGTTAAATCGCGCTTCTGAGCTGCTTTTTACATGTTTTGTGTGCATTCTGTGGCATAGCAAGAAGAATTTTTCTGTATACTTTGTTACTGCTATAGATTTTATGCAACTCTAAAGCAATAATTGTGCTAAAACTATATGACGGCAAGAACACATTGATGTTTTGGGTATTAACAAGTGAGATGAGATCACTCCGAACTTTGATGCCATGTTTGAGTATAAAATTTTAATTAAAAAAAAAAACCAAAAACTGAAAGTAAGGCACTTCATGAACACATATGTATGCTATCACACTTGTGTGCATGCCAGTGCATATGTGTGCATATTAGTGTGTCTGTGTGTTACTAGTGCACAAGTGTGCATGATCATGCTTGTGGGTTTTATTGTACAGTGGGTTCAGGTATCCATAGTAATATGTTTGCCGTAGGGCAACTTGAACTGTCATGGCTCAGGAGCTCTCCACCTTTGTGTTCTGGGGCAGGATCTCTCTTTATGTCTTGAAGGCTGCCGCGTGCGTTACTCTGGCTGGTTAGGGAGACTTGGTGAGCCTCCTGTCTCAGGTCTCTAGCCCTAGTTTTACAAGAGTCTGCCATCACACCCAGATTACGCTTCTTTGACATGGCTTTTGGGCATGGATCTCAGGTGCTCCTCTGACTTGTAAGTCAAGCACTTTTTATACCATCTCCCCAGCCCCCAACTAACCCGTTTCTAGCAAGGAATTTTGAAATCTTACTTTGCTTAAATGGTGGGGTTCCTGGGAAAAGAAATACTGATTTAAATGGCAAGCCACTCTAACTTCTTCGTTTAATAGTAAAGAAACACACTCAAAGGGATTCCAAATTTCTGAACACAGTATTTGAAATGCATGTCACACAAAGCAGACCGGAAGGGTTTTGCTTTTCTCTGCCATTTTTTCCAAAGGCTCCCATAATGTCCTCTGTAACAACATAAAGACTGAAAGATAAGATTAAAATCAAAATCAGTTGACCTAACCCTAGTTTAATTAGCTCTTTTCTCCAGGAATGAAGCTCTCTACAGAAATAGAAACATTTTCATTAGGAGCTAGAGAACTCAAAAATGAAACCATATGCCCCACTGAAGTAAGTCCTCAAGCGCCGGAAATACCAATTATCCCTGCTGTTGTTTTTTGCTTTTAACTCCAAAAATTTAAACATAGTTTTACATTCTACATTGGCGAGTTCATGCGGTCCCTTGCCAGTGTCACTTTCTCATGTGCCTTTAATCATTTTTTTAAGTTATGCTTGATGTTTCCTCAAAGAACTGTATTTTTTTCTGAATGAAAGAAAAATGTGATTTTAATTCACAGTTTGGTTTTGTATGCCCTCCCCGCCCCCACTATATACTTGAGCTGACTGTGAGTAGGTTTAGAGCTTTTTTTTTTTCTGTTCTCTGTGTGCCCTGAGTTCTACGGATGTGCAAGGGTGGTCATCTAGCTTCAGTTTTGTGTGCATGTGTGTGTTGGTTTAAGGGGTACATGTACGTGTATAGGTGCACGAACATGTGCACGTAAAAATCAGAGATAAACCTCAACTGTGATTCTTCAAGAATTATTGATGCTGTCTTTGAGAACAGTATCTCTTAGAACCTGAGACTTGATGGTTAAGCTGCCTGGCCAGTGAGCCCCAGCAGTCTGCCTGTGTCTGCTTCCCAGCTCTGGAATTACAGTGTGCTGCCATGCCCAGTGTTGTTTCCTTGGGTTCTGGAATCACCCTTATGTGGCTTTACTGACTGTAATGTCTCCCTAGCTTTATCTTCTCTTCTATCAGTATTTTATGGACTAGAATGCAGAATTTCTTAAATATCAATATCCCACAAGTTCTATGGGGACCTGTATTACATGGAGGTTCTAATAAAGATGTAGACTATTAAAACAAAAACACTCCACAAAATTGCTTCTCCAATGCAAAGATCCATGGCTTCCATTCTGAATGGCTGTAATTGTATAGAAGTCACTGAGTTGTACAGTCTTTGATGCTAGTTAATTTCTGTGTGTAATACTTTCTTACTTTCAAAAGTAACATTTAAAATTAAAAGATGATTCTTTCTCATATTGGGTGGATATTTCACATTCCACTTAAACTAAAATATCTTGTTTTATATATCTGTACTTTCTCAGATCTGATATTGCTCTGTTTTTAATTTTTTTTTTCTCTCTGAACTCTAATTGTTTCTTCCTTCAGATCTTCCTTCCTCCCCCCTTTCTTTCTTTCTTTCTTTCTCTCTTTTTCTAAAATCTGCAATGAGAGGCTACCTCTATGCTAGACTATCTGCAGGTAGTCTTTGGAGTTAGCTGTCTTCTCCTAACCAGTGGGCAGCCTGCCTTTATTTGCCTTTTACAGTTCTTTCTCCTTACATAAGGGAACGGGTAGTATTTAGTGTCCTTCCAGAATAAAAGCATTTCAGAATCTCTTTGGCAGATTTGTCTCTTGTCCAGGTGCAGATTCTTAGACTTAGATTTGGTATTTCGTTGCCAGGCATTTCAGTTGTGTTCACACATGAGGAGTCAACTGCTTAGCAATTAGAAAGCAAGCAAAGATAATGACAGTTACTAATATTTAAACAGCTATGCACAAGCTTCCATTTACTCTTGTGCAGTTGATTTAGTTCTTACTAAAAATCAGACGGTGTTAATTTCTCTTTGTAATTAAGTTAATATGTATAAGTCATCCATTTAAGGTTCAACTAATTACTTTTTATTTTTAACTCTATTATTTGTCTCCTGTGGCCTTTCTTGCTTTTAATTGAAAAAGAAAGGTAGTATTGATGCGTATATTTGTATGGTTTTTTTGTAAGTATCAAATATATTTGTATATTTGGTGTAAATTCAGTTCTTATCACAAGCATAGTTGTTTTTAACTTGCTGGTTAATATCTTTATATCTCTTATAATCATGGATGGCAGAACATTAGAAATATGAGAACTGTGAGATCTGAGCCTTTCAGAGCCAATTCCTAAAGTCACTTTGTCCATAAACCAGCCTTTTGTGTCAACAGGAAAAGCAAGGTGACTCTGCAAAGAAGTCTCATCCATTCAATGCTTCTTTTGCAAAAATCCTGTGATTTTTTTCCTTTCTCCTTTAGGTACACACACACACACACACATACACACACACACACCTATTTCTGGCAAGGTTATATGTGTGAATTATGTTCTAGATAAAATAGTATTAAAAAGTATACTTTGTTGTTACTCAGCATTCTCTAGAAAGAATTCTACAATGTCTTATTTCTTTACATTGTACTTTCAGTTTTGATGATTGTGTTGAGGAAGTGCATTTTTCAAAACTAAAACGAGGCAAAGCAGCACCTGGTAATGAGTAGAAGCTGGAACACTGTAGAATCGGCTGGCCCCCTAAAGACCGCTTAGCTTGTCCGTCAGATTACTTTAGAGATTAACGACGGTTCTGAAGTTCACAGTTAACCCTCATTAGAACTGGACAGAACAGAGAAAGGACCAACTGCCATCTCTGTGCCTGCTCTTCCAATATCTGCTTCACAAGACTGATTTCAGTTCCTACGTCTTAGAGGGAACAGGGAAAAAAGAAAACCTTCCGCAGGGCCAGCCGCTCAGAGCCATGCGACATAAAGTGAAGGCAGGAGGACAAAAACCTTTCCGGTGGAGTAGAGGCCATGTAAACAGATGTGGGAGCAGCGGATAAAAAAGGTTGAATAGTGGCTTTGTTTCTTTTTTTCTGTTGGTTCCTCGGAGTCCTCTCTCTGCACGCCTTTCTGGCAGATGACTGGCCTCATAACTCAAGGCCGGAGAAACAGAGAGAGCCTGGAATTTGCTAAACACAGGCACTCTGAGCCCTTGGATCTGTTATCTTAATGAATGTTTGTTTTAGTGAATGCTTCGCCTAAGAACAAACATTTATGATAATTCTGAAAGGGAATTTATGAAGAACGTAACTGAAAAGCCAAGGTAATTTTGGTTTTTCATCTACTGACAGATAACTACCAGTCTTGAGGCTTCTTCCTTGTACAAAGAAAAATACTGTGTACGAATTTTAAAAAGTGTTCCTCATTGATAGGCATTCAATGACACTCTAGGTATCAGAGGCGGGGAGGAGTTATTCTTGACAAGTGTGTCTAAAAGGATGCAAGTATGCAATGCACTGAGCTCAGCTACATAACCTCCCATCACTTCCCAAAGATTAAGAAAGAAAGGTACTGTGCACATGATCTACTGTTATCTATGGATTTATTTCATGAAAAAATGTTATTATAACCTATGTACAAAAGGTCCCAGATGCCAGATTTTGGAAATCTGCCCAGGTTCTTTTTAAACAACTTCAGGGCCTGCCATTTCATGATCCAACAGTCCTCCTTGGGTGGGAGGAGAGGTGGGTAGGTAGTGGAGAGGTGGGTGATGCCTGCTCTGTGCTTCATTGTATACTTATTCTGCATCAAATAAAATCAACAGCCGCCCCTAAGACCCGCAGTAGCCTACAGCAACAGAGCATAAAATGGTCCTCATAAATGTATGCAGTCATATTCAGTTCTTCCCCTGCAGTTGAATTTTATTTCCTATGGAACAAAATAAACGGGTCCTCTGAAAACCAGTGGATTTACAGCTTAGATTTACGATTCTTCCAGGATGGTGTTAACTTCACTAATAACAAATGTGTGCCTGTTTTGCTGAAATTGCCCACATCCAGGGACAAGAGATGGGGAAGGCGCCTAAAGAGAAAGAGCAAAGAAGCTTTCTGAGTGCTGTGACTATGTCTTCTATTGTTATACGTAGCAGCTTCAGCATTTTAGAAAGCTACCTTTTTTATAAACACATAGAATCCCTTCGGGATCACCAGCACCGTTTCCTATCATCTGCATAGTGAGGCCCTTAGCCCATGGTAAGTGCACAGAGGATTCTTCAGGGAGAGGGAGGAAAGAATAGCATCTAAGCCTCTCATAGGGAAGCTGCCCTTCCCATCTGTGTTTAAATACTTGCTTAACACTCGAGGTACCATTTGGAGACACTCAGAAGGGGGTGAATGAGGTCGCACGTTTAAACTCCTGTTACGCTGTGCACACCTTTTACTAATACTGTGATAGGATCGGGGTGTAGAAACAACGTTTTGATTAAATTTGTAAAACTGAGAATGGAGGGACATAAAGGAGGCATGGCCACCCTGGAATTTTTGTGGGCATCCATCTTCTCTGCTTGTGTGGAGGCAGCTCCTTCAGCCTCCTCTTTAGTGTCCCCTGACAGGCCAGGAGGCCCTTCTATCCATGACCGTGTCTCATGCATTCATGGGCCACAGTGACACCACAGCCTCTTTTGTGTGGAGCCACATAATTGCTCTGCAGTCCTCTCAGCTGCCATATGGTGCAGTGGAAACCCACTTACAAAGACAGTCAGAGGGGGCACAGGACCGACACAGGAAGGGGACGAAGATCAAGAGACGCCAGATGAGAGTGATTTGTGCTCCCTGTGACTGTGGGGGCGGCAGGGGGGGCAGAGAGGGAAAGGGGCAGGGAGGGATTCATGGAAAGCGGATGTTCCTGGAATCTGAAACTTCAGAGACGAGCAAGCCTGCTGCATCCTATGAGAAACAGACTCGGATTATTTTCCTAATATGGCGCTTAAAACAGGACACTCTCAGGGGTGGGGGTGGGAGGCATATCTGTTGGTTATTTTCCCAAACTCCTCCCGTCTGCACTTTCACTCCCTTGCAGTTTCGAAGTAGTGAGAGATCACAAATATTTGTACACTCCTCCCTGCACTTTCACACCCCTTACCATGTAATGCTGAGTAATTGTACGTATGTGTTTACTCTCCCTGCAAGCTGATCTATTCACACTTTCTTCTGCTCTGAGGACATTTGGTGACCTATATTTTGCAAGTATCTGGCAAGTCCTGTATTTGCATTATATGTACTTTTGCGGGGAGGGGAAAGTTACCTGAACACTTTTCATGTATAGGAGAGTTGGGGGTGGTTTTTTGGTTGCTTTTCTTGTTTGCAAAGCTTGGAACTGACCTTCCGGCTTTGTGTATGTTAGGAATGTGTGTGTGTGTGTGTGTGTATAAACATATATATTTATATGTATATATTTAACTAAAATGGACCAAATCTACAATAAAAACATTTTGTCACCCTCACAAACTGCATTAACTATGGTAAAATCTGACTTTCCAATCTATTTTCTATTTGCTACAATATCCTACTGTATTGCTCATGCACCCTCAGATGAAAGAGGCAGAAGAAATCACTTACCAGAGGTGACCTGAGATGTTTAGTCATTTCTTCCACGGAACATCAGGTGGTACAACTGCCCGGAATTCATATCTAAGACTGACCTATTGTGAGACTAGTTAATCTATGTGGAAAATACTTACATGCTGATTACAAGGCATAGCTAAAAGTCCTCTTGCACCAGGGTATGATGAGTTCTGTGTTTCAGATACAAGTAATTGCTCACAGTTAATATGCCGTACCCAGCTTTGCCTGCATGGAACTTCACGCTCTGCTTGGCATCCCAAAGACCACGCTTCACCCATTTTTCTCCCACTCCTTGTCTGTTACTTGACACTTTATCTTGCTGATTTTCCTTAAACTGTCTTAATGTTAGACTGTGGCAGAGATCACACTCTCAGGTTCTTTTCATCTCTTGCTAGTCTTGGTCCTCTGAGAGTCTTATCTAATCTCCTGGATTTAAATACCATCCACAAGCTGACAACCATCCACTCTGGTATCTCTTTCTTATCTGTGTGTTTCTAGCTATCATTCCTTCCAGTCTTGCTGTGTGATAGGCATCTTAAACTTATACATGGGAAACCAGATTCATTTTAAAAATTCTTGTTTATTTTTGTATGTGTATTGGTCTTTTGCCTTCATGTATGTCTTTATACCACGTGTGTGTGTGTGTGTGTGTGTGTGTGTGTGAGATACCTGCAGAGGTATCATACTTCTTAGAACTGTAGTTGCAGATAGTTGTGAGTTGCCATCCAGGTGCAGGGAATCAAACTCTGTGTCCTCTAGACAAGTACCCAGTGAGCTTATCTGGTGTACCATCTCTGTAGTCCCTAAAACCAGGTTTCTGGATCTGGACTTGCTAATCCTGACTCTCCCCATTCATTTCCTACAGGTCAGTCAATGACAGCTCTACCCTGTTTGTTTCCTTTGCAACATTCTGGATATTAGTCACGTGTCGTCCTCACACACCAAATGTCCTTGATATCAACAGCTGCTATTGATTTGACCATCAGAATCAAAGCCCTGCTTAATCCACATATTCATATTTGCATCTGTTGGCTGATTGCTACCCCTCTACCATATTGAATAAAGTGAGCACTCTTGCAATAGTTTCACGTTTGTTTGTTTTTCCTCCTTTTGTGTATAAGATCCATGAACCACTTGTTGGCCAATATCATCTTCCTCTTCTCTTAGCCGTGTGGGCTTCCTTCTTTGTCTTTATATGAAATAACAGTACTGTTGCCTCTGGACCTGCGTTCCAGCTACTGTGTCAGGGTTAGAATACTGTTTAGCTAGATTTATGCCCCTCTTCCAGGTTATTTCTAGTGTGCCATTTTCTTGGCGAGGTCTATTATGACTTACTATTTAAAGAACAAGATAGCTGCAAGGAAAAGGCACCCAGTGGCAGGTCTGATGACCCGAGATAATTTCCCAAGACACACAAGTAGAAGAAGGGAACTGACTCCCCAAAACCATCTTCAGGCTTGCACATGCACCTTGGCAAACCCCTGCCCACAAACAATAGTCTTTTAAAACAATAAACTTCCAACCCTCCTTCAAGATCAGAAACGATTGGTGTATTTTCCACAGCATTTATCTCTTCCTAATGCTGAGTTTGAGAAACGAAGCTCTTCCTGTCAGAATAGCTGCATGGGCCCGAGAATTCTTGAGCATGTAGGTGTTGTCTCTGTCAGGAGCAGATGGTAGTTACCAACTCTGCTATTATCAGAAGAGACATCTAGGGAGAAAGAAGTGGTTTGATTTTCCTTCTGCTTAAATGATATGACTCGTCTCATAAATATATTATATGTTCCTTCTTTCCTTTTACCCACCACTGAAAGCATTCCACAGAAGATTATCCAAAGAGAACTGGACCTAAAATAAAAGGAAACATGCTAAGATACCGAAATTCAAGTGTTTTCAAGAGAAAAGTAATTGAAGAGTTAAAGTATGCAGCAAGAAAGCAGCCATTTTGTCTACTGCTTCTCAGGCTAAGAAACTGACGTGGAAAATTTGAAATTAATACGAATGTGACTATTGTCACTAGAGGATTTATGATAGGACACGCATGGCCATCCCAAGGGCTGAGACAATAGTTTCTCCTGCTTAGAAGTAGACTAAATGGGCCCCGGAGGGTAAAAAGGCACTTGTCACACAGGTCTGAAGATCTGACCTCATTCCCAGAATCCATGGAAATGTTGAAAGAGAGGATTGATGACAGCAAACTGTTCTCTGACCTCCGCTTGTAAAATTACATGCTTACGTATGCACTCACAAATGATACCAGTTTTTTTAATTTATTTATTTCTTTATTTTTTTTCTTTTTTTTTATTGAGAGTAAGAAAAAAAAAGTTTCCGCCTCCTCCCAGCCTCCCATTTCCCTCCCCCTCCCCCCAATCTTCTCCCCCTTATTTATTTCTTTATTAATTAATTAAAGATTTGTCTCTTCCCCACCACCGCCTCCCCTTTCCCTCCCCCTCCCCCAATCAAGTTCCCCTCCCTCGTCAGCCCAAATAGCAATCAGGGTTCTCTGCCCTGTGGGAAGTCCAAGGACCACCCACCTCCATCCAGGTCTAGTAAGGTGAGCATCCACGAAACTGCCTAGGCTTCCATGAAACCAATAGGTGCAGTAGTATCAAAAACCCATTGCCATTGTTCTTGAGGTCTCAGTAGTCCTCATTGTCCGCTATGTTCAGCAAGACCGGTTTTAACCCAGGCTTTTTCAGACCCAGGCCAGCTGGCCTTGGTGAGTTCCGGATAGGACATCCCCATTGTCTCAGTGTGTGGGTGCCCCCCTCGCAGTCCTGAGGCAGACCAAGATTCTAAGCGAGCTAGCTTCCTGCCCTCACACCTTTTCCTTTCCGTTCCATGCACATTAAAGGGCCTTGCTGTTATCATCATCACCAGTGAGATATTACTGCAAGCATACACAAAAGATCACCTTAAATCAACAAAACCAAATCATATCAGCATCAGTGATGTTTGCAAACTGGAGAGCTCGAGTTCTGGAGGTCTAGTGTCCTGTCTCAAATGCCAAATGGTCTGAGCTTCTAGTCTATGGGAATAGCCACTTCTGCTCCAAATCATCATGGCAACAATAATAATAAATGTCTCTAAGACACATTCTGGCACTTATAAATGCTTGCAAAAACACTCTTGTGGTTTGGCTGATCTCATAAAATATTGACTGACCTGAGGATTAGAGATATAGAAGTCATTTTAGGTGAGTTTCCCTTTTTAAAAACAGAAGTGATGTCTCTATTTATTTATATAATTCACTCTTCTTCATTATTTTAACTATTTATTTTTGTTTTCTTTTTGAGGTAGAGTTTCTCTTTAGCTTTGGAGCCTGTCCTGGAACAAGCTCTTGTAGAACAGGCTGACCTCGAATGCACAGAGATCCACCTGCCTCTGTTTCCTGAGTGCCCGTATTAAAGGCGTGTGCCACCACCACCATTATTTTAACAAAATTCTTCAAAAGAGAGGAAGTAGTCAGGAGGAGGTCACTTATAAAAAACAAAAGCTAAAGTTTTGTAGTACAGACAAATGATGGTATATATTTATTTGAGTGCTCTCTCAACTTCATCTTGACTCTGTGTTGCTCTGCTGTGTGTAGGACTAAAAAAAAACCATCCTCTCTCATTTCCCAGATGAAACTAGGGCAGAGTGAACAGAAGTTCTGGAGTTCTTGAATATTTCCTTCATTACAGAATTCATAGACACACACGTGAAAATGTAAGCAAAATGTTAGGCGAGACAGTAGTAGGATTGAAGAGGGACCTTTTATGTAATTCAGAACTGTATTTTAGAGAGAACCTTGTGGTTAAGGTCAAGATCCCACATTTTTTGATAGTCTAATCTTGAGCCCTCTTGGAATGTCAGTGATGGGTCTATTATTATTTCTGGAAAATCTCCAATAATTGGTTAATTTTCGAGGTAATATAGTTTATATAAAAATGTTGGAGAAGTCTAATAGGCACTCCAGGATCTTCAGTCTTACAGAGGTGTGCTTAGGTTCAAACTCTAAGTCAATCCAATCAAGCAATGTCTCCATATGTACACTTTGACAAGATTCGTTGTAGAGTTTCTCACTCGATAATTACTCAAAAATACAGCAACACTGAAGAAAGAGAGGGCTGCAGATGAAGGTAGCTGGCCTTAGACAACGCTGGAGAAATGTCCCTCCTTCTAAGCAAGGCTTAGGTGACGCATAGAAAATTAGAACACAGTATTAGCTTTTTTCCTAATCTTCTCAGTACTGGTCTACCTCCAAAGAAAAATTCCTTTTTTTAGTCAGAGAGTGTGTTTTCTTCTTTAATTTATTCACAAGATTTGAGAATGCTTGTATATGTGAGAAAAAAATTATCACTATTTCAGTTACATACACAGAGAGAGAGAGAGAGAGAGAGAGAGAGAGAGAGAGAGAGAGAGAGAGAGAGAGAGTCAATGTACTCATGAACTCATTCTTTCTCAAAAAATCTAATTTGAAACTCAGGCTATATTGGGAGAGACTCACAAATTAGCCAAGGTGGAGTAATTGCTTTCATTTTCTTGTGTTTTTCCATGAGTCCTGACACATGCTGAGATGAGGAAACATGACCTCCCACACGTGTTTTCCATGAGGAATATGTTTGCCGCACAGACCCCGAGCTAAAAGCAAGCTGTATTCCCTGGTGCACAGAGGTAATTTGGAAAAGCAGCCAGAGGAGCCAGGATTGCTCTTTCCCAGGCTGCTTTAACCACTGACAGACTATTTATACACCCACCATCGAGATACTCAGGTGAGGTAGACACCCCAGGGAATACAAAGGAAACACTCCGTGAGTATTGTGTTATACTTGCTCACATTCTTTAATACTGCCATTCCTGGGCTGAATTTAAACAGCTCTTAGAACATTCGATCTAGTGTCTGAGTCGGAGCACAGTTCCGTTATCCGCACCTCTCACCAAGTACACTTTGGTGAAACTTGCCCTTCACTGTTACTTGAGTCCAATTAAGGTGATACCATCTGTCCTCGATGCTGATAAACTCACTCAGGTGGCACCTCCTGATAAATAGCCGAGGGTCTTAATGAGGTCAATGGTGCTACTTGTCTAAGTAACTTTGATCTTCTTGATTTTTGCAAACTAGATGTTTGCACAGGCCTGTCTCACCGAAAGAAGTGATGCTGAATGTGCAGGGAAAATTGTCTCTGTATACGTCTACAACTGAGGGTATTGAGAGCCATTTCTAGTCCTTTCTATGAATTTCATTATGAAATAAACAAAATGAAATGTTTGCTGTTTTAAGTAGACAACGTGAAATTTATGTTTGAAAAACCTTTTCCACAGCATTTGTATTTGTTTGTTTGTTTTTTTATATGTGGTTGTTGACGCTGTTGATGGTGATGGTGTAGTTCTGGGAGTCACGTGTTCAGTGCAGGCATTGCCTCTACCCCTCACGCTTCCTTTGATTCTAGGAGATTTACAAATATACAGTACAACCCAGGCTGGGATGAGTTTCTTAACCACAGTAGCCCTTTCAGCCTTGGAATTCTAACATTGTTCTGTACTTGCTGATCAGTTCAGGTTCAGGAACAAGATCTCAATTAGAGGTATTATTGAGGAATATAGACGTGTAGAACATATTGCATGCCATGCCACTAGGCAAATGTCCCCTGGCCATTCAAGTACTGTATTCTTTTAGAATTCTATCCTCTAATTGCATATTTCTGTGGAAGGCTTAAAAGGCTATAAGTCTAAAATAAAAATCAACTCTTGTCTTTTAAAGCAGAGGTACTGGTTCCTTCAGGTTCTTCTTTGCTCCTGAACACACGGGTCAAGACCAGTGCGTTTGCATGGGCCAGTTTGGGGTGACAGAGCAATCATGGTGGGGAAGACATGGTGACAGGAATAGAGGTGGCACACAGGAAGTAGAAACTGAATATAACCCCCAAGGTCATTCCCTAGTGAATTAGTTCTCCTGAGGGTGTCGCAACCTCCATACTTGAACCACTATCTCGGGATCAAATGCTAAGCCACCCGAGCCAACGGGAGACACTCAATATTCCAGCCACAATTTCAACCAAACACCAAAGAATTCAGAACCAAAGGCTGCTTTTCACAATGAAAGCTGACATTAAGAAACCTAAACAGCTTATGCAAACACACATTTTTTTTCCCTAACTAAAGTTCTTATGTAACCAAGGACATCAAAAGGATACATCTTTTGAATTCTTCCTGGTTCTGAATACTTCTAGTAATAATTTACTCAACAGTCTAGGCTGATGTTTGTAGCTGCCTGCAATAGAATGCTTATGGTGTGTTGGTGTGAGACAACTGGAAAATGATGACCGAGCTGGTGGTGGTTGTGAAGCTTTGATTTCATCAGTCTTTCCTCAACACCGAGCTCACAAAAATTATATACATGAAACAGGACTTTTATTTCTACCAGTGAAATCCATATTGCAATCTGTGTGTCCTCTGACAAAGCACACTCTGCAATCTCTTTGTCAATGCATTGGAGCTAACATCAACTCTGTGTCAGCAGGAGTCTGATGTCTCAATAGTTGAAATAATTTTATGCCTACTAGCCAAAATTTATTTATTTTTCTTATATATTGAGATAAGAAACAGACCAACTTCTTCAAAGAATTGAAGTCATTTGAATCGATTCTACTTGAAGCCAAGCAGTGACCATTCTTCATCAACATACCACAGCCCCTCCTTCCTCCTATGGGAGTATTAAACTTGAAACAGATTTAAAATGCATAAATTCTTTGTTGAGAATGAGATTCAGTTTTTATACGCTGTAAATCTTAAAGAAATGACGAAAAAAGAGAATGTTGGAAGTAGGTTATGGCTCTTAATGTGAAAACTTAAATGGTACAATTACAGTCTTCACAAACTACGGTTCAGTGACTTCTGACCCTGTCTACATCCGGTCCCAAGTGTTCCTCATTCCAACTGTTACAACTTGGAGGAGCGGAATAAGACCCACATTTACAAGAATTTAGCTTCTGGCAAGAATCCTTTTAGAGAATTGGCTTCCTGGCTCATGGTTTACATGACCTGTCTTCCCTTGCTTTTCCTCTTCCCCCTCCCCCTCTTCTTTTGAGCAAGCTGCATTTTAACAATTAAATCCACTGCAGCTTTCTGTCTCTGCTCTCTATTTTCATATCCTTGCCAATGGAATTTGTAAGGAACTGATGTTAGGACCATGTTCACCCTCGCATCCATCTACCACAGATGTCCGTATCACTCACCTATGACTCAGAGTTATCACAATTAACTAATTAAGAAATAAAAAATGCATCATAAAAATATTGGAGTTGATCTCTAAATAAGGCCTTTGGTGCTCCTTGCTTTTTGAAGTGTTTTTTCCCAAAGATAAACATTTGCGTTGAGGTCTAATTTTCTTTTGTGGCATAAAAATGTTTCTGTATCTAATTAAGGGATTAGTTTTCTCATTGTTTCTCACATTCGTTCATGTTTCTTGTACTCCATTATTTTAATCATCACAGAACAGGAATTATCTCACGGAGGAATCAAATGCATAAAGAAGCATTTTCAATTATTTTTCTTGTCAGGAAATGGAGAAACATTTTTTAATATAAAAAAATCAAAGAAAACTAGATTAGTTCACATTGATGTTAATTTGTAAGTTTTCTGCATCCTTGAAACTTTAGGAACACACAAGAGAATGACTTCATCAAGTATAGAAAAAATACTTCAGAAGGCTCTTTTCTTTTTAACTAAATAGAATTTCTAAGTACCTTGAAAAACTAAAAATAAAGATACAACTACACACTTCTTTTAGAAAAAATAGAAACTAAAGGAAAATAGTTGCCATAAATTGTTCTTGGAATCATGTTATTTTATGTCATCTATCCCAAATAGATGACAAAAGACATTGGCTCACAAAACTCAGGAAATAAGAATGAGTGCCCAGTTGTTTTAATGGCAAGAGAAGAAATGACTCTTTCCCTTTTTGAGGTTTTGATTGTGATCATTTTCACTTGTCCTCTGATTCTCATTATCTGTCCTTGTTTCTTTTTCTGATGCCATGTGGTTAGTGTTACAGGATGCCCACCAGGGATGGCCTTTCAGATGCAATTCATAGTCAATTGAAAGTCTTTATTCCAGCCAGTTGGGGCTACCCTCAGGTGTTTGTGACCCAAGTGTAGCGTCAAGCACTTAGAATAAGGAATTTTTAAAGGCAAAACCACATACTGGAGTCTTGATCGGTCTCTGCAGGAGAAGATTTTACACAAGCAAGTAGTTTAACAGATGCTAAGATAAATTAGCTGGGGTATCTTGAACTCAAGTTCCTAAAACAGACGTGGGTAATTTTCTTTTGGGCTTCTCATCAAGGAGATCAAATTCTAGTCAAACCTAAAATAACTTCAATAAAAATACAAGGTGGAGGAAGTTCCGTGCTGTCTTTCCCTTTCACAGTCAGCTGCCTTCCCATTTCCCCCTCATATTTCTGAAAAAAGAACTCTACATTCCTCATTCCTCAATGAGCAACTTGGCATATTACCAGTGGGCTAGAATGCTGGGCCAGGCAACTCCTGGAATCCTGCTGTCCTCTGTCTTCCTAATGATGGGATTAGAATCACTCACGCTTAGATTCCTTCTGATTATTGGTGATTAGAACTTAGTCTCCTCACTCAGCAAACACTTTGCTAACTGGGTCATTTTCATAGCCACCAAAAACCAGGTTTTTGATCTAAGCAAATTGTATGGTTTATAAGAAAAATGGTAGGAACGAAGATGAGAGAAGCCTCCTGAAGTTCTCATTGGCAACAACATATGATCCTGAGTTCTTCAAAGACATTAAACAAAAGCTGATCTCATTACTCTGAGTTTGCATTTTGAAAACATATTAATACATGCTAAGTATGTTTGCTCAATTTCTTATGGCAATTGAGAATGTGACAGAGCAAAGACAAAGCCCTGACCATCTTCCTACTTCCTAATTTTGTCTGATTCTGAAAGCTCTTACCACTGAATGGTGAACTATACCAAGTTATTTTTTATGCCTAAATTAAATGGGCAATTCTGATTTTATGTTCGATGTCTATGTATGATTTAAGATATTTCAGGTTGTCATCTATTGATTTTTATTCTTGCACTTCATTCACTCACTTATTCATTTTTTTCTAAAATATTCTTTATTAAAGTGTTTTTCCTTTATTTTATTCTTTTTTAAACTGACCTGGATCAATTATTTCTGCTAATACTTTAATTTCACATTATACCTTCATTTCTTGTTTTGAAATTTTGTTACTTCCAAAATTAGCATTCTTATTTTTCTATTTCTATACAGAATTAAACAAACATTAAACCTTCTATGCACTATAGGTTAGACCTTAAGCATGACTTAAACAACCTCTCTCTGTCTGACTGAGTCACACCAAAGTCATCTGAAAAAAAAATTTAGCTTTCTTTTTATTTATTCTTTATGTCTTTCACACCCTGCATCTTGATCCCCTTCATTTCCTGTTCCTGTGTATTGGCCTTCCGCCACTGCAGCCCTTCTCCGCAACAAAATTTAAGAGAAAAAAAGAAAACAAAGAGAAAAAGATCTCATCATGGAAGCCGTAGCATAAACCCTTTTGTCCATACAGCTTTATTTGCAAGTGTTCACTGCAGAGAGTCCTTGGTCTGGTTCGAGGCCTCTGGTTTCTGCTACATCCTCAATGCTGGAAATTTACTTGCTGGAAATAACTTACAATGTTGTCTTTAAATTTAACAATATTTTCTACCCATTAAACTTTATAACCTCATTATAGATAAGGCTCTGTTCACTGTACATTTTAATACTGTAGAATAATTCACTTGTAATAGTAACACTTCACTTATTTGTTCCCTGATAAAATTTTTCAAACAATACAAATAAAGTGGAATTTCCAGATCATTATATATGTTTGATTTATTGGTAAAAATACTATAAAAGAGCAAAGAGTCTGATTTCTCAAATCCTTTCCATCTTTCAGGAATTTATTTCCGTTTCTCTGAAGGATAGAAACTCCTTTTTTAATGAAAACCCCTTCTTGTTCTTATTTCTGTGAATAGTCTAATCATGTTCTTTATAGGAGATCTTCTATTAGACTATTGACCCATTCATGTTTAACTATAAAATTCCCCCCTACCTAGTTGTATTATATATAATACACTCCCTTTAACTCTGGACTTGTTCTGTTTATAGTGTCCTTAGTCAGAATGAAGTTTTAATGCTAACATCTCATACCATATAATCATACACATGATTGTAATAGTCATAATATATAATCAAACACATGACTATAATACTGTTGGCCTCAAATATTTTGTGTTTGTTTTTGTCTTTCTTTAGCTGTTTCAAATTGGAAATGAAATATCTCCACAAATGTGCTGAGACCCGGATGGTACTGTTGAGAGGTAGTTCTATAAACCAGGTACTAACTTAATCAAAGAACAAATCCATTAGTGAGTTCAGAATTGATTGCACTCTTAGCAGGTTTGGCTGATTTAGAGGAAGCAGTTCATGGAGGTAGGATAGGGAAGAGTATCTATAGGCATCAGACCCTTCCTTTGGTTTTATTTCTGCATCCAGGCCTTTAACAGCTTTGTTCCTGTATAGCTTTCTACTATACATCACACTACTACTGTGATCTACTACTTCATCACAGCCCAGAAATGACAGAACTAGACAGGGCACCATGCACTGAAGTCTCTGACACCCAGGAGTCCATGTGCCTTCTTCCTGCCTTCAGCTGGGTAAGGCATTCCACACAGTGAAGGAAACTAGCATACTATTTGATAGCAAAGAGTATTTATAGGTAGGCAGGCAGACAGACAGATGAATGTGTTCCAATTATAATAGGTCTATGTCCTAATAAAACAGAGTAAACTGGAACTACTACACCTTCAAAATTATTTAATACACAAGCCTACCGAATAACACAGTTTGGTAACAGTGCATTGTAGAATGCCAATTGTGTAGTCACCAGCCCACGTGGCTGGCTGGGAGCTTTAGCATGGTACAGACACAGACTAACACATGCAAATGATCACACTGTATTTGTCCAGAGTCCACTGGATCCTTTACACTTTTCGCCATTGTTACATAGATTCGCTGTAGGTAGCTATCAACTGTATGGAGGCCAAGACATTTTTTGACTTCCAGTCACATCGTATCCAAACACTCTCATGAATCAAGAATGCATCTAACACGCCTAACTTGCCAACACTACAGATTCACATCGATGCCATCATAGAGCAGAGCAAGGCTGACTGAACGGGCACTCACAGCTGCTACTGAGGGTCATCGGAGAGGCTATTGGGACATGACACATGAGCCCACGAGCGGGTCAAAGTTCAAACGCTAGATACGATTTCTTCTGTATGTGTGCTATTTTGACATCATCATAAAGTAAACAAATCTGAAGCTAAACTATTGTCATTTAAGAATATTTGCATATGTACATCTATAATATATTCTTTTAGAAAAATATATTCTTTTTTTTAAATATAATTTTTTTATTGAAAAAAAAAAGATTTCCGCCTCCTCCCTGCCTCCCATTTCCCTCCCCGTCTCCCTTTTCCCCCCTCCTCCCTCTCCTCTCCCCCTCCCCCCCCTCCTTTCCCCCTCCCTCTCCAGTCCTAAAGAAGCTAAATAAGAAGGTGATCCCAAAGAAAAACATATAGCTATCCTCCTGATTATGGGAAGTAGCCAAGGAGAAAAATATATTCTTAAATTCATCTTGAACTCACATAAAACAATTGCTTTTCTTCATCAATGAATTATAATTTTGGAAGTTAGTTTTCATACTGTTTGTAAATATATTTCTATTACTACTTTTTCATGTGTTTCTTTATTGTTATTTTCTTGATTTTCTGTTTTCAGACTCCTATTGAAAATATTTTTGGATGTAACCTCTCTTCAAAATCCCTTAAATACTATGTTTCTTCTCATTGTTTTCATACTTGCAGAATATCAAGAGTTTCTTTCATCTTTATTTTCTTTGTCATGACTGCTATTTTTAGATTTTCTGATTTTTCTAGGTAAGATTTCTCTGTGGAGCACTGGAGGTCTGGGCCTTGAACTTAGAGATCCACCTGCTTCTGCCTCCCAAGTAATGAGATTAAATGTGTGAACCACTGAAGCCTAGTGAATGTTATTTACAAAAAAAAAAAAATGAGAAGAAGATGTCAGATCTCCAGGAGCAGGAATTATAAGCTGCTATTAGCCAGCCATCTTTTGTGGGTGCTGGGAATTAAACTCTGGTGCTCTGGGGAAAAATACATGCTCTTAATCGCTGAGGCAACTAACTCTCCAGGTCCTTCTTGAATATTCCTAAATCCAGTTTCAGCCCAGACTATTTTCCATTCTATGCTTTAACTTTAAAAATATTGATTTGACCCCTTTTGTATCTTTTAAAAATTAGCCTTTTGTTTTTATTCAAAGTTTTGCATTTAGTGGCTTCCTTCATGTAGCAATTTATCAATTACACATTCTAAAAACAACTCATATTATCCTGGTATCTTAAACTGTGGGAAGTTTATCTTTTCTTGGGACTGTTGACTTTCCTTAATGAACACTGCTGCTCCTGTGAGTCCAAAGAATTTCCCTGTTCTCATGAAAATTTTTACTGTCCTTTCTTGTGAGTGTGTCCCTGCAGGGTTATTGACTTTTTGTTGTCTACTAAACAGCTCAGAATAACTGTACCCATGCAAGGCTAGATGGTCCCTTCTTGATTTTGAGTTTAATATCATGATAGTATGTTTAAACCCGTTGACTCCAAATATTTGGCTTTAAGTCTTTGTAAACTCTTTTCTTCACAGAGCCATAAGTAGCAACAGATAACCTAGTATGTTATGTATTATTCATTGGTGAATGCTTTTTTCTCGTAACTCTTCCAAGTACTTGCTTTTGTGAGTCCATGCTTTCTCTACTATTTTGGATTTTTGAAGTTTACATTCCTCAGAAGAGCTGAAGCTCTGTGGTTGTTGTAGATTATTGCTCTGTCTAGAACTAATGTCTCCTCTTTTTCCTTTCCCTTCCTTTTCCTTCTCTTCCTTTCCCTTCTTTTTCTTTATCTTTCCTTTCTTTCTATTCCCTTCCTGTAGTGGCATTTTGTTTGTAATTTAATAAATAAAGTTTGCCTAAAAATCAGAAAAGTAAAAAAACCACACTGGCCAGCCTTACAAACTAGGAACAATGAATGATACACAGTTTTAGTTCCAGTTCCAGTAGCCATACTAGTGTGCCATAGAAACCAGGCAATGGTGGTGCATACTCTTTATCCCAGAAATAGAGAGGATTATAAAATGGGAGGAGACCCAATCTCATTCTGAGGATTCCTGGAAAATGAAATCCAAACCAAAAAACAAAAAAGCAAACAAAGAGAAAACAACAAACAAACAAAAAGCACTTCTCATTCTGTCTGGGATTAACTTCAGTGAATTGTTTCAATTCTGATTTAGTTATTAGTTTAGTTTTGTGAAATATTTCTTTTTCTTTGTTTTGAAATGGGATCTCATGTATCTCAAGCTGGCCTCAAACTCACTATGCAGAAAAGAATGACCTTGAACTTGTGATGTCCCTACCTCTAATGCCCTGTATTACAATTACAGGCACGTGTTGCAATATCTGGTATATACAGCCCCGAAGACTGATCTAGGACCTTGTGTATGCTAGGCAAGCCTTGTACTGACTGATCTAAACTCCTAGAGCTATGAACTATTTCTTGTGGACAATTTACAGACATGAATAGTTGTGTCTGTTCGGGAATTGTTTCATTAGACTCGCTAATTTCAAAAAGTACTGAAAAAAATCTATTATTCGAACCATCTCCTTATTCAAGAATACAAGGGTTGTATTGATTCTCCCTCTCACTAATGACACAAGAGAGAAAGTGATTAGAAACCTTGGAATTGAAGCCATGAGTACCATTTAAAGACAAAGGGACTGGTTAATCATGTTAATGCACATCGCCTCTTGTGACATGCAGATGTGCACAATGTAATTGAAGAAATAATTTGCATCTCTGCAGCTGGAAAAATGAACTCACTAATAGATGGTTTCCTAGTACAAGCCTTTAGGGCATTTTATATATCCGACTTTGAAAGTTGGGAACTGATTAGCTTAATGAGAGACTCTAGCTAAAGGGAAAGAAACATCTCATGAAGAACCTCCCCCAGTCTAACTTTATCACAAACTTATAATGAAAAACAAATAACAAAACTGTGCCACTTAATTTGTTTGGAATTAGCAAATCCTAGTGTGTGAATGCGGTTTTGTCATTGTCACATAGATCCTAGCACCACAAAACATGATTCAGATTCCCTATGGAAGTGTTTCAAGATGTGGTGTAGTTCTGCTTCCTTTGCTTTCCAGAAGGGGACCAGAAGAATGGGGGATAGAAAACTGGTTTGTAAATATTGGAGTTTCACTCTCAGATAGCCCCAATTTTGCAATTCAACTGATTACTTACTGACACCAGATGGGTAATGGGATGAAAGTTTCCAATATGGTGTAGTGGGGAACATTTATTTCAGGCATACCATGAGTACACAAAGCACAGGCCTTAATGTGATTAACAAAGAGGCATGGAATCTGTCATCAATCTTCCTTGTTACTGTCACAGTGTTTCCCAAGATGGGTAGAGAAATTTTACAGTGGCTGAATAAGTGTTCCACATACAGATGGGAAAGTGCCCTGATGGTTTACCCAATTTATTAAAAGTCCCTTCATCTATCTATCTATCTATCTATCTATCTATCTATCTATCTATCATCTATCTATCTATCTATCATCTATCTATCTATCTATCTATCTATCTATCTATCTATCTATCTATGTATCTATCATCTATCTATCATCTATCTATCTATCTATCTATCTATCTATCTATCTATCTAACTATCTATCTATCATCTCATGTCTGCCTTCTAAGTCATTATTATGTGTGGCATTTACTCTCAAAATCCACCTATTTTAAAGGTGACATGGCAAAGGAGGGCTGTGACACTGTTCTATGACTAACGTATTTCATTTGAGAATTTNTCCCCCTCCCTTGTCAGCCCAAAGAGCAATCAGGGTTCCCTGCCCTGTGGGAAGTCCAAGGACCACCCACCTCCATCCAGGTCTAGTAAGGTGAGCATCCACGAAACCTTTTATACAGATTAACATTAAGTTATAAGATGATAGATTCATTGTATTGGAGACATGAAGGGGACGCTTTCCCTACCGCAGGATTTAGGGAATCTCTCAGCTATAGAAAGAGATTATAGCACATTTTCACCTTATGATTGTTTTGTCAAATGGTTTACTAAATGGTATTTTATTTGAGTACAAAATGTAAGCAACTCCTATGAGTTACTATTTGTAAAATCTTATTAAGTGTAAGAGGTAGGTGTCAGAAATATCAGTCAAAGTAACTTCTGAGCTGAGCAGGGAGATTTGTTTGTTTGACTGTTTATCTTCCTCAGAATATTCCAGACTTGGGAGGAAATTAATCTTCAGTTGCAATCAGAACCATACAACAATGGCTGGAATTTACATGTGTGATATTTCCTAAAGGTAGTCTTACAATAATAATAATCTTGGTGAATTTTTCTTCCATATTAACTATAAGGATATTTCTTCAGTCTACGTTATTGCTGGGTTAGGGCCCTAACTGTTCAGCACTCCCTCCCTACCCCAGTTTTCCTGCTTCTAATTTGTAAAACAAGATTAGGGGTGAAGGTGGAAGATTTATTCCTTCATAGGCATGGGACAAATGACATATGGGAAAGCAGGGAAACTGAGGGCCCGTGTTCCATTTAGCATTAGTAGGTCCACCTTGGGTAAGTTGATAAAATAATGTCAAAATGCCAATGGACCATAGGCCAAATGTAAGGAAACTTGGAAATATTTAAAAAAAAAATACTGACAATGCAAATTTCCAAAACAGATTGAATTTCAATAAGAAGACAAAAAAAAAAACCTGTTTATTTAGGAGTTAGAGTTAAATGGGGTTCAGCAGTCATGGTTTGTAGGATATCTCATCAAGCTCCTTTTGAAAATCCTTTTTCCCAGGATGTTCAGAACACCAGGCAAAGAGTGGAGAAACTCAGCATGAAGTTATGACAGGAAATGAAGACCCCAGAGATTCTGGAGTCCAGAAGTATGGAAGGAAGCCAGTTTCCTGGCCTACTGAGACGTTGAGTTTAAAACACAGCTCATGAGAAAATGAACTAACTCTAGTTAGGAAGTAGAAATCAGAGATCAAGGAAATATCATGATCTTGAAAGACAAAAAGACAAGAATAAGATGACAACCAAAATGGCTTGTTTATGCCAGACTATATTATTATCAAAATTCATAGACGCTGTGAAATCAAGACATTAATACCAGGTAATGAAGTCACATATTTAAATAAGCTATGAGGCTAATTTTTAAATGTTATACATATTTACAAAGTTCCAACTCTAATTACCAAGTAAGCACTTGCTTGAATATTAATTTTACTCAAATGATATTTGAAGGGTACAAACTATTCTCAGAAATCTTTTTTTTGTTTTTGTTCGAGATATAAAACCGCTTATTCCTCTAGGAAGGGGGAAAGTGATCCCTACTGAGGAGATACTAGATTTAGGGAGATCATTTACAGAAAGGGCAGGTTCAGGAATTTTTAATGTTTTTTTAAAAACAACTTTTAAAAATCACCCTTTCCCTTAGTTAGTCATTTTTCTTATATTGTCCCTCAAATGCTGGCCACATTATATTTCATTTGGTATTTGTTAGCAGCCACCTGGTAGGTAATTTGCCTCCTTTTCTTTGTCCCCTCTTCATTTTTGTTCTCTCTTGCTCTGACACTTTAATCCTGCTGACATCTTTCAACACATAATGAAAAACCACTCTGCATTTTCCCGGTTTCCTGATTTCTTAGTACTATGGCAACGGAAGCTGGTTGACTTAGTAAAACTTGAAAATGTCACATTGCTCTTCGGTTCTTGATGAATGCACGCTCATGAATATAGCTCAATGCAAAAGCTATTAAAGGCAGCTTTAAAAGGCACCAGAATGCAAGCCCACCCTCTGATGATCTTCCCCAGGTGGTGTATTCAGAGCAAGCCATCGCTGGAGCAAAGTGAGAAGTCTTTTTGTCTCTGGGAATGATCAGCAATCGCGTTTAGAAACATTTCTTAGAAACACACAATGGCGTCTGTAAATAAATCTTAATTCCAAATCACCCAATTCTCTCAAAAATGCTTCTTTCTCCCGAAAGTAATGAGAGCCACCAAAAAGATAAAGTGAGGAGGAACAGATAGGCAAATTATTTAGCACAAACATGGACTAGAATGAAACGTAATTTTATGGACACATGTAAAACACACACACGCACACACCATTGCAATCTTTAAGTTGTTCAATATTAAGAAGAATTTGCAATCCAAAAAAATATATAATGTGTTGTGGGAGTGAGACCATCACTTTTGGTAGCTTGGACTTAGCTTGCATAAGGCCTAAGCACTATGGAAAGTAGATTTGGTGGTGCACATCTGTAATGCTACCACATCATGGCATGGGAATCAGAAATCAAGGCCACTCTCAGCTATGCAAAACCAGAGCCCAAAAGAATCTACTTTGTCACAATGGAAAATATTTGCCCATCAAACAATGATTCTATCTCAGAAGCTTACCCTCCCACATTGACTATGTAAAATTAAAACAAGAGCAATATCAAATACTCGTTGTGTGGGGTTTAAACATAAATAATTCACTCTTATCCTACAAGTTAAGGATGCTAAAATTAAAAATCAGAATTCCTCAAATGACCCAATATAAATCTTTTCGGATGACTTTGTGACTTCCACTACTGGAAAATTGTACATAGGACCTTATATCAAGAGTCGCAGTCAAAACACAGTCATTAAAATGTTGTACAAACTTATCTTCAGGATATGTATACCCAGTGTATCAGCCTCAGAATGGCATGGGGTGTATGGCACTTACACCTGCTTATTCGTTAACTGTAGTTCACAGAACGATATAATACAATTCAAAAACAGAGTTTGAGGAGGAAGTACATATTTATTGAATGAAACCAGAATGTTGTACCTACAGTCATCATTTATCATACTTGCAGTGGGAAGCTAAAAGAAAAAAAAAACCATCTGACCATTTTCCATGGTTCAAAGAAAGACGGAAGGTTGACAAGGAGCCCGTGATGAGCTAGGAGCCTGGCAGACGCTGCAGCTTTAAAATGCAGCCGTGCCCTGTAAGAAAATATCAGAGATTAGGTCCATGAAAGTGGACCATAAAATAAACAGCTTCCATGTCTAAAAGGGATGAATTGCAGCTGTGTGCAGACCACCGACGACCTACCGGGAAGTTCATCAAAGAGCGCCCACCCTCACTCAAAGACAGTCAACGTGAAGAGGTAAGAGGAAGGACTCTGATAAAAAGAAAGATTGGGTTCAAAGTTCAACACTGCCAATGTCTCCCATGCGATCAGAATAAAATGCCTTAACATCCTGTGGTCTAGTTTCCCCATTTGTAAGATGGGAAAGACACTAACAGTGCTTAGCAGGGGTTATTACAGGAAAGAAATCGGGCAATAGAGTGAAAGCAAATAGATCATTTACTTGGGGCCCAGCAATAAAAGGATTTTCAGTCTTTATTGCATTCTGGAGTTGGTCAAACCAGTGAGACAGCTGTTAACAGCTGTACTGCTGGTGTTGCCCAGCTTGGCCTAAAAAGGACATAAAACTCAAGGTGGATTGCCCCTGCACTGAGTACATTTTGAAAGGTATACTAACTCCAGCAAAATAGAATGAGGACAATGGATGTGTGCCTCCAGAATCGAGTGTGCTTAGCTAAATTACCATAATCGAGACTGGAGAACAATTGAAAGCCAGTAAAGAGAATTTGCAATAAATAAAACAAAGCAGCTCAAATATCCTCAGTCGGTCAGAAGAAAAATGAATCCAAGGGGTGAAGAGATGCTACATGACATCTGGAGTGCTCACGGCATATTGAAAACCATGGAAGCCATATCCTGACCCAAAGATACTCATTAAAATCACAAGGCTGGGAATCAACAGAGAGAATCGAGGGTGGCAGTAGGGTAAAACCAGTGACTAATCCAGATGTGCATTACATTTGCAGTGTTTAAATGAATACAGTTTCTGTATTATTTCGGGGGTTAAGTTAGCTGGGAGGCAGGACGCAGCCCGCCACTCCTTCTACACCACATCCCATCATTAACGTGAACTGCTAAAAGTTACCAGGCGTTACATATGGGTGGTTGTGAGCTGCTGGGCATGAGTACAATGCAAGAGCAGCAAGTGCTTTTTAGCTGCTGAGCCATCTCCCCAGCCCCTAAAATGGTCATATATAGAGATTATCACAGCACACCTGCAGAGCAAAGGGGCCTTACATGACAAATAAGATTGTTTTATGGAAAAAGAGAGGATAACAATCTGTCTTACTTTATAAATTTTAAATAGGCCTTTACATATAGGTTTATTTATTATTATCTGGGTGGGGCACATGTGTCAAGGCTTACTTGCAGAGATCTGACAACTTTCTGGAGTTGGCTGTCTCTTTTTACCTTGTGTAGGTTCTATTACCAGAACTCGGGTCACCAGTCTAACATGGCAAGTGCCTGAATGTACTGAATCATTTGGATTATCTGGGATTCACAGGGTGGAAGGAGTGAACCAGACACAAGTAGGTGCCCTCTAACATCCATGGATAACTAACACTCTGTGGCATGTGAACATACACAGGTGTGTGTGTGTGTGTGTGTGTGCATATACCTCCCACACAGAGAAATACATAATCTTACATGCAGCAATTATCTGTAGGCAATTAAGTTTGAGAAATAGATACCACAAGCTGTCTGTGGAACATATGGATTATTTTGGATGCTTGATCCATTTACCTAGGATGAAAATTTGCCATGGTTACTCACATTTATCCATAGAGAATGTTGGCAAATATTTCCTAGGAATGGGAAAACTGGTGAGTAAAGGAGGGGTCAGAGACTCTGTGAGTTCCATAACAAATCAAGTTCTCTTAACACCAGTTTCTCTGAACAACTTTTTTACCTTAATCCAGTTCCAAGTATGCTTACCTTCTTCAAAGCTATGATGGACACAGAAGATTGACACACTTACCTTGATAATATTATCAAACATTTGGAGATGCTGCCAAAGCTCAAAGTTTGTAAAAGTGACTTTGTATAACTTTGTGACTGACATATTGTGTCTTACCAGGTGACATCCATGAGACATTTGCCACATGATTTAGTGAATGTGGATTAAATACATTCAGGGTCAACTCTGAGCTTTACTAATAACACCTGAAACTCATAGTTTCCCAGCTTTCTTTTGTGCCTCAGCATGAAATGAAAAATTGACACTTTTTCCCCTGCAGAACACACACACACACACACACACACACACACACACACATATATATATATATGTATGTATATATATATATATATATAGCCATGATAAGAGATAATATTCAGCTATGTAAACCTGTGGATTATTGTGAGTTTTTTGTTTGTTTTGTTTTGGGAGACATGGCTTCTCTGTAGATTGGTGCCTGTCCTGGAACTACCTCTTGTAGACCAGGCTGACCTTGAACTCACAGAGATCTGCCTGCCTCTGCCACCTGAGTGCTAGGATTAAAGGCGTGCACCACCACTGCCCAGCCTATTGTGAGACTTTTTGAGGATGTTTCCCAGATTAGCGTTCCTGTGGACCTCACACAAGTTCAACAAGCAGATGCAGCTGATGAAGCTCAAAGCTCAGAGCTCTTCAGCTCTTCTTGCAAAACCCACACATGTTTCTCTCTTAACTCATTTTTTCCTTTTCTTAATTTCTACCTTTTTGTCTTCAAAATCAAAAGACTTATGTAGGTGTGAACATGTGTGAATCCTTTAAGGGTTTGAATGTCAGTATCAGTAAAACAAGATTAAGCATGGCTAGATCACAGAGCTCTCTTTTAAAAGTGTGTGTGTTTGTGTGTGTGTGTCCAAGGGTCTACACAGAATCTTTTGCTCAATCTACATCTTATTATTTGGGCAAACTTCACTTGAATGTGGAACTTAGCAATTCACCTAGACTGGCAGGGCAGTAACCTCCAGAGACCCTCCTGTCTTTGCCTTCTCAGCACAGGGATTGTAGATATGTGCCACCCTACCTATTTTTTTAGATGGCTTCTAGAGATCAAATTCTGGTCTCCATTATTGCCTGTTAAACACTTTATTAACTCTGACTTGTGCTGAGGGCCTACAGGACAAAATTCTTAGAATTATATTGAATAATGAACTAGAAAATACATCATAAAATGTAAAGAAGAAAATAATTTCAAAACATCACAAATAGTCCCTTCCTTGCGTCAGGGTCTAAGCATCATTTATATAGACGCTCTCACATATTTATTTGTTAGCACTAGTATGTTGAAAGGCTATTCAGTACTTTTTTCATGCACGTGCCTGAATGTAAGACATGGCGTCTCCTTAAGAAGCAAAGGAGGATGTCTTGTTCTTTCTCTCCTTTATTCTTGGTTTTTCACTTTAGGAAGCTGCTTATCGGAAGAAATGATTTCATATGAAAAACGACTAGACTTTTATCAGTTATGCTTCCACAAAGAATATTTAAAAAGCAGCCCTTTAAAAAAATGATATGGGTTATTTATAACTTCCCGTATGTCTTTCCTCTTAATGGCAACACAATATATGGTATTTTATAAGCCCTGTAATTTCCATTATCAGTCTGCAACTCTGCATTTCTTTTTTTGTTGACTCATATATTTGCAAATTATTTATTCATCCCAAGATATAGCCAAGCAGTTGGAAGAAGAAAATAATGTCAAGGCTGAGCAAGAGTGAATGTGTCTCGGTAAAAGGAACATAAATCTCGCTTTTGTTGTCTCCCTGTGTTTCAAATCAGTCTTGCCAGAGTTTCGGAGCAACTTTGAAAACCACTAAAAGATGTTTTGTGTCTCAGACGTCTGTCTTGGAAGCTTAAATGTCATCCTTTCTACCTTGCTAGTTTCTCTTCCATTTTTTCTTTATTCCAAGAAGTATTTAGCTACATCATGGTTATATTGCATTACAACTTAAACTTTCCCATAGAACTGGGGTCCTTCAAATGTGGAATTTTCTTTGTTTCTTTTTAAAATAAATTTAGCATTTCACATGAATTTTTTTTAGTAGAGTCTGTCAAAATATCTTTCTTTCCAAAACCTTTGATTCTACCACGTCTTCATTCTTCTCCTTTTTGTTATTCCTACTACGTTTTGCATTGGGTTGTTTTAACTCATTATTCCTGCTCTTTAAGGTCAGAAATTTCAAAATTACTTAAAAACTTCCAAGTTTCACATACTATGTTTATAAAACTTTAACTCACTCTCTAGACTTACCACATAACACTACTCTAATGCTCAGTTTCAGGATATTCAGCAAGTTGAACCTTCCAACACTTTCTGGGCTGTGATAGTTTTGGGAGGAAGACTTCATCTGTATACTGACAGACAACTGAAATGGTTTATCTTAATGGTTAATGTCTTAGTTTAACTTATTGGTTTATGCTACTTTTTTATGTGGGGATGATGATGGTAGTGGTGCTGGTAGTGGTGGTGATGGTGGTGGTGTTTGAACATATCTACCTCTCAAGGACTGGTATGGCAAGCCTACACACCCACTCCAGGCTCTAGCTCTATCTTACTGTTTATCATCTGTCCAAAAGTGAGCTATGAATTTTTATCACTAGTACTATCACATATGTGGCTATTTCTAGCATCTCAGATGCCCTTATTGCTAGAAACTGACATATTTTAGGTGTCATCTATGGAGTCTGAGAGATCACAATGGTGCCTATATCCATTCTGTGATGATAAATTCTAATGACAGTTTGGCTATATGAAATCCTACAGCATCAGTAAAGCAGACTTTCATCTGTGTACGTGAGAGCTTTTCCAGAGACAGAGCATGAGGGCCCAGGTCTAATCAATGGTTCAACCCACCAATTGGACCAAGACAGGATAGACTGTTTGAAGAACTACAAAAGCTAAAGAAAGCATGCTCACTGGGCAAGCTCTTTGTTCTTGTCTGTTCTTGGTACTGCTCTTCTCTCTCCCTGTCCATCAAGGGTGTGAGTTACTGCCCACCATGTCTTCTGCACCATAACATAATTTTCTTTCCACCATGTCTCTCAACCATGGTGAAGTGAAACCTCTGAAACAATAAACTTAAAAAAAATCTTTCTTTGTTCCTAACAGGTCATGGTGATGCTAAATCTGAAATGTAGCCCACCTTGTAATTTGGAACAACAGATTGATTTATAATCAAATTAAGCAAAAATAAGAGCATATAAGCAAGGGAAACTTGAAAATATAATATATACTAAGGGACACAATATACTCATAAAGTATCAAATAGAGGAATGAAAAATAAGTACTTTTATGGGAAGAGAATGACACATGGGATATAAAAGTAGTAAGACTTGTAGCTCTGGACAAAGGAGAACAGATTATCAGATTCAATTTGGTTATGGATAATCTGTCTTCCACTTTGAACAGTATGGTAAAGTGGAAAAGGAAATGAATGAGGAGATGAAAAGGCACCACTCTTGTTTCTAACAGACTTACAGGGGCATACAGAAGCCGATCAATGTATTGGAGCGTACATTCTACCATACTTAATGGGAAAGAAAGAATGCTGTGAGAGACGTGGGAAGGAGAAGACCATTGTGACCTAGAGAAGTAGGGGAGGCTATGTGAATACGATTCCCATTAACAAAAAAGGAAGACAAGTTCGATTTAGAAACACTGGTATGAACACAGAATCAAAGTAATAACATTCAGTATAGACTCCAGAGCAATGAGAATTCACGCATGCCTAGAGAATTGAATGTGATAGGCATGACATTCAGATTAGATTATGAAGAACGAACTAAAAAGCATTCTTTAGCAGGACAGGAATCTCTCTGAGTGTGTGGATTTAAGGATCTGGGAACGGGGAAAGTTAATGATCTAAATGAAATGAGATCTGGGTCATGTTTTAAAAGTATTATTCTTGAGTTATATATAATGATTAAACAATAATCAGCTGGAAAGGGATGCATAAAAATATGATTAATAGTCTACACGAGAGGAAAATAACAAATCATGAAAGTAAAAAAAATTCACTGGAGTGATTTATCAAATTTATCAGTTGATGTTTAATTGAAGAAATTAAAAGAGGAAAACTTTGTGACTCTGTCTTCAGGAACATATCATCCCACTGAGCATACAGAGGACATAGCAAGGAGCAGCTTTGGTCAACAGTGTTAGCTGTCCTTTTCCTTTCTTTCAGACAATGTTGTAATTGTTAATAACTTTATATTCCTAAGAACTTTGTGCCATACTGTTTCTTCCTCAGTTCTTCTCAGGGTTTACTGACAGCCAGTCTCAACCTCCCCTCATAGAATATAGTCGCCTTCATGAATTCAGGAAGACTTCTCAGGAATAAATTGTAGGTCCCAGCTTTTTCCTCAAGTCTCTTTTCAGGCCACATAATCAAGAACATGATGCACCACCTCCCACTCAGTAACTACTCCCAATTTCCTATTTTAAAGACTACTGGAGTAATCACTATATCTGCTTAATCTCTCATCATTTCAATTTATCATATTATGTCAAGAATCATAATTCATCACCAGAACTCCTACATACTAGAATTGTCCAGAATTCCTTCCTTCCTTTCTTGGAACTCGAGTATTATTATAACCTCTTATCCTTCTCTCTCATCCTTCTCAGCACTAACTCTTTGTCCTATCTTGGGTGTTGCTAATTTTAATCTCAGTATTTGACCTTTGCCTGCCTCTCTGTCAGTGCCTACACTGGTGAGTACCATAACAAGAGCCCAGATGTTGTGGACATGGCTAAGACAGAGGAGTGAGCTCTGACTGTGGCACCCGCAGAGGTAGTTTATTTGTCTGGGATTAGCCTGAGGGTCTGTCAACATCTGTTCCATTTTTGTGTGGCTGTTGTTTTAGGCACTTCATTATACAATTTTTTTTCACACCCAATGTCTTCAGATTTTATAGACACTGTAGGAAATGTGGTGTCTTAATTTAGAAGCACACTGTGCTAACTTGTTTTATGTCAACTTGAGACAAGCTAGTGGAGGAGGTAGATTCAGTTGAAAAATGCCTCTATAACACTGTGCTGTCAGAAAACTTCTAGGGCATTTTCTTAGTGACTGATTGGGTATGGTCTGGGTGGGTGGACCCATCTCTGGGATGGTTATTCTGGCTTCTAAGAAAGCAAGATGAACAAGGCAGTAAGCAGCACTGTTCCATGGCCTATGCATCAAATCTTGCCTCCAGATTCCTGACAATTTGGAATTTCTGATTTGACTTTCTTCAGTGATAAACAGTGACGTGAAAGTGAAAAGCAAATAAAGCCTTTATTTGTCAAGTTGCTTTGGTCATTTTGTTTTATAATAGCAATAGTAACTCTAATTAAAACACCCACTGATTCTAAGTAAAAGTTGAGAAATGGCATAGCAATGCTATGCTAATCCAACTGGAAGTTATATTTGTGGCAAGAAAGCCATAATATAAAGATTAGAAGCAAAAAATTGAAGATGTTAAATATGGCATATTCTCTTGTCGTTGTTTTCAGGCATTACTATAAGTATACTAAAGGAATCTTTATTTTTTTAAAAAAAGCATCTGTAAATTCATCCAATAGTTTCAAATTTTAGGTGAAAGGGAAAATGTGAACGTCAGGTTGGATGGAGCAGCATTTTAACATTAGTTTATGAAGAGATCAGTTTTCTTCTGAATTGTTCATGGATTTCATGACACCAAATAGCTGGTATAAGTCAAGAATGCTAGAATTTAATTCCTCATAATTCCAAACTAAAATGACTTGGGATTATAAGCATTAGGTTGATGAGCGAGTCAAACTGAAGAGTCACTTTGATAGTTGAAGAGGTGGCTTGGAGGGCTATGCACACAAGATGCTCAACTCAATATAAAAAAAAAATCATTATGGAAGGGTGATCTATCCCAGAAAGGAAGTTTAGAGAAAATGGAAAAGGAGATATTACCAAAGACAGATGAGAAACATCTTTGAGAACTGAGGAGCATAATCTCCTTGGGCTGTGCAGACATACAGGAAGTCACCAGTCTGAGGACACATTCTATGCTTTCTAGAAAAGAGGAAAACGGGGAAAGGCAAAAGCGATAAACACCAAAAATTTTCACAAACGATTGGTACATGTCACAAAAATGTCAGAAAAATGAATGTTAGAATTCTCTATTACAATAATTCTTCTTAAAGAACAGGACAAAAGTAGTTGTGTTATTTATGATGAGGAAAGATTATTTCAAAATTCTCTTCAGAGTCAGTCAAACTTTTAAACTGAGTGACCTTTGCGGAAGTAGTTACTCTCACCCTCCTCTGCTTTGGCAATGTTCTTCCAAGCCTACTTACCGTACATCACCGGTTGCTGGGGGTTTTGCTTTGAATGGAGGGAGAACAATAAGAGATTTTGGTCAAATAACAAAAACCGATATTTGAACAAGTATTTGTATTTTTGTTTCCTTTTACTTTTGTGGATTGCCTTAAAAACCTGTCCTGAGAACAGCAGCCATGCACTGGAGGGCTTGGAAATACTTGTGCAGGTACCTGAGGAGACCAGCACCTGGGTGCTGAGTCATCTAAGACAGGCTACACTAGATGAGGATGACCCAGGCTGACCTACCAATTAAATCTAAGTATATGAGTAAGCTCAGCCAAGATCTGGCATGTCAAACCCAGCCAGCCGTCAGCTCTGGCAACCCATGGAGAAGCTGCAACAATTAAAACTAGAGTTATGAATTGTTGAGAAGGGTTTAGATTTATTAGTTACAACGTATAAAGTTACTTAAGCTAAAATACAGTGGCAAATATACTGAAAGGGGCAATCAGTTAACATAAATAACATTAAAGTTTAGTAGCCTTTGGAGAAATAAGGACTGAACTTGCTTCCTTTTTTAATGCAGCCATTATAGTATGACAATTTAAAACTATGAACGTATATTCAATAATGATACTTTGAGTCTTGTACAGAAAAACATCAAAGGATTTGTGTCATTTATAAGAGTTCTGTTTTCTTTGTGTTTTGAAAAAGATAAAAGGAAAAGTCTAGAAATAGGCCTGGAGGAGTGGCAAGCTTAGTGTGGTCTTCTTGCTTAGGACTATGAGGTCTAGAGAGCAAATAGATGTTAGAAAACCAGTGTTCTCAGAAATGGAAAGAGTCTACTGAGACAAAGACTGAAGCTGATTTATCTGTGTTGAAGAACACAGTCTTACAGGATGCACAGATCAATCACTCTGGGTATTGGGGGTTATTTACTATATAGGATTATAATTTTGCTTTTGACTCAAAATATGGGCGCAAAGATATGATCATCTTAACTGGTTTCCCAACCCCTTAGCTCATACCTCTTTGATGTAATGTTTTGATATAAAAATGTCTTTAAAATCTCAGGTTACAAGTTGATTGGATTTCTGAAAACAATTTATACAAATAGTTCACTATGCAAGGTCAGTTTCAGCTTAAATTCTAATTCAGTACCATAGACCTTGAAAGAACTGATTCTGAACCAGTATATCAGTGTTTGTCCATGAGTGCGTGGTTTAGAGCTAGTATCCAAGGAACACACTTGGTTTAAGATTGAGAGCAGCTTTTTATCTAGAGAGTGTGTGGGAAGAAAATTCTGAAACTTCAAACATATAATTTACGAAGAGTGAAGTTAGGATTCCAAGTCACCTTTAACTAGAGGATAAAACATTGTAAGTATAGTGTGATGTAAGTGCGTCTTGCTAAATCACTATGCTTTAACACAGCAAAGTATATCATTGTGAAGTAAATATGCCTGTACTTTATGAAGCAGGCACTGTGAGCGATACATGAGTTAGCAACACAATCATCATATGAGGCCAAAATATTCATTGATTCTGTATTCTATGAGCCTCTATTAATAATAGCTTCAAGTGTGTCAGACTTTACCATCTTCCTTTAGTCCTGGTCAAGTATTGAAGCCAAAAACGATACCCAAAACCTTCAACTTGAATGAGCATGAGAAAATTCAAGTTAAAATCATCAAGAGTTAATCTGTAGTAAATGTGTTCTCAACCAAAGCCAATTCATATAGACTTTATTTAATATGAAGTCATTTCTCTGGCCACTGCAACCTAATTCCTATCATATTTTGAAATAAGTGTTTTTGTATGCAATCTATGTATGCATGTGTTCATGTGTTTGAAACAATTACTAATCCTCTTATCTTTAATTTATTAATATTTTATAGGGTAAGTAATTTTACCCTTCAGTCGCCACCTCCTTTGAAATACTGTTTATTCAAAAACACAGGGCAGGGAACCCTGACTGCCCCTCAGACTGGAGAGGGAGGGGGAGAGGAG
>NW_026067911.1:15450275-15479538 GCF_014885135.2 Alexandromys fortis | reverse complement strand
ATTATTATTATTATTATTATTATTATTATATATATTATTATATATATTGCTGTATAGTACTCCATTGTATAAATTACCACATTTTCTTTGTGCATTTTTCAGCCGTGGGGCATTTAGGTTATTTTTAGTTTCTGGCTATGACAAACAAAGCTGCTATGAACATAGTTGAGCACATGTCCTTGTGGCACAATTGAGCATCCTTTGGATATATACCCAAAAGTGGTATTGCTGGGTCTTGAGGAAGGTAGTTTCTTAATTTTCTGAGAAATCGCCACATTGACATCCAAAGGAGCTGTAAAAACTTGAATTCCCACAAGCAATTCAGGAGTGTTCCCTTTAACCCACAACCTCTCCAGCATAAGTTGTCATGAGTATTTTTGATCTTGGCAATTTTTATAGGTATAAGAAGGAATCTCAGAGTTGTTTTGATTTGCATTTCTCTCTGATGACTAAAGATGTTGAACATTTCCTTAAGAGTCTTTCAACCATTTTAGATTCCCCTATTGAGAGTTGTCTGTTTAGGTCTGTACTCCATTTTTTATTGGATTATTTGTTATTTGATGACCAGTTCTTGACTTCTTTGGATATTTTAGAGATCAGACCTCTGTCTGATGTGGGGTGGGTGAAGATCTTTTTCCCATTCTGTAGGCTCCTGTTTTGTTTTGTTAGCCATGTCCTTTACTTTACAGAAGCTTTTCAGTTTCAGGAGGTCCCATTTATTTATTGTTTCTCTCAGTGTCTGTGCTGCTAGGGTTATATTTAGGAAGTAGTCTCCTGTGCCAATGCATTCAAGTGTACTTCCCACTTTCTTTTCTATGAGGTTCAGTGTAGCTGGCTTTATGTTGAGGTCTTTGATCTATTTATACTTGAGTTTTGTGCATGGCGATAGATATAGATCTATTTTCATTCTTCTACACGTTGATATCCAGTTATGCCAGCACCATTTGTTGAATATGCTTTCTTTTTTCCATTTTATATTTTTTGCTTCTTTGTCAAAAATCAGGTGTTTGAAGGTGTGTGGATTAATATCCGGGTCTTCAGTTTGGTTCAACTGGTCCTCCTGTCTGTTTTTATGCCAATATCAGGCTGTTTTCAGTACTGTAGCTCTATAGTATAGTTCGAAGTCAAAAATTGTGATGCCTCCAGAAGTGCTTTTATTGTACGGGATTGTTTTGGCTATCCTGTTTTTGTTTGTTTGTTTTTGTTTTTCCATATGAAGTTGATCACTGTTCTTTTGAGGTCCGTGAATAATTTTGATGGGATTTTCATAGGCATTGCATTGAATCTGTAGATTGCTTTTGGTAAGATTGCCATTTTTACTATTTTAATTCTACCTACCCAAGAGGATAAGAGATCTTTCCACTTTCTGGTGTCTTCTTCAATTTCTTTCTTCAAAGATTTGAAGGTCTTGTCATACAAGTCTTCCACTGTTTGGTTAGTTACTCAGAGTAATTTATGTTATTTGTGGCTACTGTGAAGGGCAATGTCTCTCTGATTTATAAGTCCATTTATCATCTGTGTAAAGGAGGGCTATTCATGATGCAGTGAGTGCCATTGTTCTAGTCACCCCATTGATCACTCTGGGTTCCTGGAGGTCACTCAGCACTCCCCGGGGTGAAATAAGATTCCCTTCTAAATTCTGTGAATAACATTGGTTAATAAAGAAATTAATTTTTTGGCCTGTGCAGAGCAGAATAGCGATAGGTGGAGAAAACTAAGCTGAATACAGGGGAAAAAAAGAATGCAGAGTGAGTGAGCAGCCATGTAGTACTGCCGGACAGGTGCCAGAAGTTTACCTGGTAAGCCATAGCCATGTGGGGATACTCAGATTAATGAAGATAGGCTAGTTTAAAATATAAGAGTCAGCCAGAAATATGCTTAAGCTATTGGCCAAATAGTATTGCAAATGATATCGTGTCTATGTGATTATTTCAGGAGTCTGGGCAGCTGGAAAACAAGCAAGCAAACAAGCAGTGTCCCACAACACTGGGGTTTTCTCTGCTACCATGGAGTTTACTGTCTCAGCCTGCTCTGGCCTAGGTTGTCGGCTCAGGGCTCAGGCATGTTTCTGTAAAGGTCCCTAGTCTGGATCTGCTCCTGTAGATGTTACACTGACTTGGTGTTGGTCCTGAAAAGATCTTTGGCTCCAATCTACTCCAGCAGAGTTTCCAGACTTGGGTGCACCCAGACCGCAGAGGTCTTTATTTTTGAAAGGGAGTCTCATGAATCTCACGCTAGCCTTCTACTTAATATGTAGGGTACAGTGACCTTAAACTTCTGACAATTCTCTGCCTCCATTGCCCCAGTGTTAAATAATAGTCAGGTATTCTCAGTTTATGCAGCACCAGGAAGCTAATCCAGGTGGGGCTTTTCCCATGCCAAATTATTTACCAACTGAGTGACTGACTTCAGTATCACCTGTTCTTAATCTTCTCATTCCACAGAAACTAGAGACGCTTGATATATACCATGGAGAAGTGAATGGTTGTGTTTTCACTGCCCTTTCCCTCACCAACAGAAACGTAAGCCTTGATGAAAACTCACCAAGATGTTCACGGACGTGTTATTGTGCTGCAGACTGATATTGTATTTATCGGTAGAAGCAGTAAGTGACTGACTGATACACTGATATATTATACATGTATATCTATATTGTAAACAGAACATGAAGACAGGGAACTCTTGTTAGACTGTGGGATTAGTATAATAAAGTTGAGTGTTAGTGGAGATAAGATGTGGCAGAAACGGCACACATAGAACCCTGCTAGGCATGGGTTTCCACTCTAAAATGACAGCTTTTATCGACCCATTGAAGAAACAGCCAAATGAGTTATCACTGGTGACAGAATCTTATATTTCCATTTTGAATTCCTGACTCTCTTCCTCCATTCTTCACATACTTAGATCAAAAACCTCTGGTCTGTGTGAACTACAGCACATCTGTGTTCACATGGAGTTCAGTGACAGAAGAGGAATCTTGCCAGTTCCTCTAGACTTAGACAAGTTAAGGTCAGAGGGGAAGGCTAGAGGAACTAATTTGTGTGGGATTACTTTACTAGAAAGAAAATGAACTCATACAAATGGTCACTGTTTATTCTTTCTCACTCGATGATATTGACCTTTCATTTCCTTACAATAACAATTCCTCTTTTGTTTCTCAGATCTGCTTTATCCCAAATCTTAAGCATTTGCACACTTTGAAATTACTACACTGGCTTAAGTATGAGGTTTAAATACTGATGGCTTTGTTGCTTATCCAAAATCACTTGATTACAGACTGGGTTGCAGAATTTTTCAGATTATTTCATTTAACAAAGAACAACTAAAATTACCTACAAATTTCTAAGAGACAGAAAATTAAGAAAGCCCACTCAGCAAAGGAAGGCATCTTTCAAAACAAACCATAAAGGAGGATCTTCCAAGTCTATTGGAAACTGGAAACCTCCTCCACTTACAGTCTTAGGGATTGTCAATCTCTGGAATTAATATAGGCTTCTTATTTAAGAGAAAAGATACAGTTGAAAACTCCCAAATGTGCAGAACATTATTTTCTTTTCAAAATTGCATTTCCTTTCGGGCCTTGCACTCAAAATATATTTTGCCTGCCTTAGTTGACACACGTTTGGCCGATGAGAACTGGATGGTGCTTATGGGGTGTGATCCAACTTCACATTGGCGGTGCTTGCAGAACACATCACGCCACTTCAGGAGCAACAGACAGAGCTCACAGGGATTCTAGTGTGTACTCACTCACAAAGCAAAGGGGGTTCTAACTTCATTGATTTCTGTGTTTAGCAAGAAATTTCATGATATTCTCATTTCCTCTACTAGTTACTTATTAAATCTCATAATTTGCTAAATCTTATAATCTTATAATCCAGCCATTAAAATATATTCATACAAGTATGTTAAGAAAAATACTTGAATATATTTGTTATCCATCTTTGTTCACTCTTTAAATTATTCTATGATTGGATATCCTAATCGCCTTAAGTAAGTTCATCAGTAAGAGTATTTTAGACTAAAAATATTGCTTAAAAAGGCAAGCCAGTCCAGTCAAAATGAGCAAAGCTATTATTATAAAAGTGTCAATGTAGACTATTTACAATGTGTCAAATGTAACAAACAGGTCTAAAGTAGTGTTGCAAATAATACGCTAGCTGAGAGAGCTGAGTTAAAATGGATTCGGCCGCTGCCCCTTTTATTTTATTAATGGCTGAGTGCAGAGATTGATGGGCAGTACTGCCTATGGATAGAAGCAATAACGCTTTCTGCTTCATGTTTGTCATGCTGATAAAAAGTTAAGTCTAGAAGGTTGTATCGCACAGAGAATAAACTAAGTATGAATTGTTTCTGTTAAAAAATATTTCTACATTTGCCGCAAAGCTTTTGAATCCTTCCTTTCACTGAGGTGTCTCACTATGCCTTTGTGTATTTGTTGAATAGCTTTCAATGAAAGCTTTATTTTCCTATGACCATGTACTTGCTTAGGAACATTTCATAGCCTAGAACTCCCGGCCTTTAAAAATACAGTTTATCCACTTATATTACATCTCTATCTCTATCTCTGTCTCTATCTCTATCTCTGTCTCTGTCTCTGTCTCTATCTCTATCTCTATCTCTCTATTTCTCTCTATATATTCATGTATATATATACATACATAATATACACACACTCCTACTTCATTACACACACACACACACACACACACACACACACACACGCACACACACACACACAGAGAAATTTATACCAGCCCCCACAATTATAGACTTAATTGTTTCACAATGATCACAAGAAGGCTTGAAAGACAAAGCAGTCTGTTTCTGCTCAGATAAAGACAGAAGCTTTAGAACAAGAGATAGCAATGTTGTGTCCCAGACTGAGGCTGACACCCTGTGAGCCCCTTGGTGTTCTGTTGGTACTAAGCAGGGTTCCAAGGTTGAAGACTGTGGAGCCTAGTTAGCAAGGCTGATGGGAAGAGTAGAGAACATACTGCTCATCAAGAGTCAATGCACTCAGTCCACATGATCTGTTTGTATTCACTTTGGGTTTTTTTCTTCTGAATTTGCCCATCCCTTCTGGAAATATCCTCATAGCCATACCAAGTGTATACTGCTAGTTTTCCAAGTGTCTCAAAACCCAATGAAGTTATCATCCATGATCAGTCACCATGTTCTTTTGGATTCTTTGTACACCAGTTATGTCAATGTAATTTTTTTTGTCCTAACAAAAGCCCTACAATTTTCTGACTACACTTCATACCACTTTATCATCCTCTCCATGAAGCTGAGATATTTTCATGTAGAACTTAGAGATGAAGATATCTTTCACCATGACTCAAAGCTATCCACAATAGGTTATTACTTTGAAATTTTAATCCCTAGGCAGTGGTGCTGTTTTGAGACAGTTGGGGAAGTAGGTCCTGGAATCATGTTGAGACCTTGTGGTCTTGCTGTTTTCTGTCCTGATGTCTGCTTTCCATTCAGGTGCTACATACTTCTCCAATTAAAATGTTTTTTCACAGTATCTGGTACCAACAACCCATGGGTTGAAAACTGAAATTGTGAGTCAAAGGAAGTCTTTCCTCCTACATGTTGTTCTCTTACTACTGGTCACAGTAATGTAACTGTAGTGTTGATTTCAGAAACAAGCGGACCTAGTATAAAGTCTGTCTGAATATCAGCTCCTGTTATGTGAGTCTGTCTTTTCTCCAGATTTCAAATTGTGTTTCATCTTTACTCCTTGAAGCAGGCATAGAGCTCAGCAGAAGAGTTTTTTCCTAGTATGTGCAAGGTCCTGCATTCAATCCCAAGAACAGTGTACAAAGTAAAATTAAATTGAAATAAAGAAATCTTGCTCTTCTCCATCAGAGGTCATACATTCAGCTCCAGAGCCACATCCTTTAACTCAGCCTTACAGTCCATTGTTTTCGACTGCATTGTGATCCTGTTAAAGTAATTTTCTTTTTTTCCCTTGTCTCAATCAAGACCGGCATATTGTTGTTAGCAATAGAAAAAAAATCTTAAATATGTTCCTTAAAACCAGAAGTATACTCCTTTGATTATAAATTCCACTGTTATTATAAAGCCAGTCTCTTGTCTTCCTTTATTAGGAGAAAAGTTACAAAGTGGAGTTTGTAGTCTCTGTTTCACAAGAGAAATTCCACTGTGTGAGGAAAACATGGACTTGGAACTCAACTTGAGCAGAAACTCTGTTCAAGCCACTACCTCTCTTAACAAATTATGTAAACCATTTTTGAATCTTTCATAGCCATATAAGGAGATAACACATCATTGATTTACTGGAAGAATAGTTTATAGTTAGACTCTGCAACTCACTTGGTGATTCTAAGCACTGATTTTCATCTTGACTTGATGGTTCCCCACCAACCCTTTCCACACCTCTGACTCTTGCTCCAGCGCCATGCTCATCTCTTCTCAACTGCTTACTCAACAATCCCCTTCTTTAGGATCTCTTTACCTTCAGTGTGTTCTACCTCATTTCTTCACTAAACCATCAGAACATTTCTGAAAGAGATTTGTTAAGGAAATATCCCTTTGTTTTTGGAAAACACTCTCAATGAGTTTCTATTGCAAAGTAGGAGTTCAAAATGTTTTATATATGGTTAAGACACAGACATTGATAGAGCCAATGCTTCACATTTGTGAGGCTTTGCACTTATACACACACACACACACACACACACAGAGTTCTATGTAATTACTGTCACTACACTCATGATGCAGGATCTTTAATGATTTATTATGTCATATACTTCATTATAAGGAGAACTTATGTGTGATATATGTGTATGTGTGTACAAGTGTGCATGTAAGCAAGTCAGAGTATAACCTTGGGGAGTCAATTCTTTCCTTCTACCTTTGGTTGCAGAAACTGAACTCAGAGGCTTTCATGACAAGTACTTTTGCTCACTGAACCATCTGCCTGCTCCTGAACACCAGCTCCAGTTTTAATCTGACTGCCACTCCGCATATTGTCTCATTCCTCACTTGACTTCCAGTGAATTGTGCCAAGTCACAATCTTTTGCCTTTGTGGAGGATTTCTAGCTGGCCTGGAGCACCTCTGCGATCATGTAATTAGTTATTCTTTACATTTCTTTTAATCCAACACATTGTTCCTGACTGTCAGCTTCACTCACTTTTTCTCCATTCTTATATGAGTTGAATGTCCTCCTACTTTTATATTTATATTTAGACTTATTGCTTTGACATTTTCACATCATATTGTGTTTTTCTTATGGAAAATGAGAATCTTAATCTGGACATTTCATATTTATTATACTGTACTGCTCTAATAATAGAGACCATATGCTGATTTATTCTTTAGTCCATCACTTGTTTACTAATATATTCATTTACTTACAAAGTTAACATATTGTGCTATTGATATATTTATTTTTATAACCATACAGTGACTTAGATGAATAATACATACAATTCATGAGGATTTTGTCATTTATGTAAAGCATATGGAAAAAAGAAATTGAGCTGATTCTTAGAATAAATGCATTTTCAATCCTAACTTTAGTATAGGTCTACCATCACAATTTACACATATTAGAGCAGGGTCATCCACTAAGATGTAGGAAACCTACTAGTGGCCACATTACTTTTTTTTTTTTTTTAAGTGTCTCTCTCTCTCTCACCCCAGAAACCATGGGTATCAATAGCTCTTCAGCTGGGTATGGGTCCTCTGGATAGCACTCCTATCTTGAAATTTTGATTCTCTTGATGTGTTGTTGGCCAAAGATATGTAACCACAGTTGCTATGGGTTTGTATGTGCAGCAACTAAGTCAAATCTAGAGGACAGTATTTCATAACACTCTTCCCCAACTGCTGGGTCAGACATTCTTTCTGCCTCCTTTTCCACCATGTTCCTTGGACCATGGCAGGAACTGGTGGGGATGAGACTTGATATGGATGTCCTCTCTAGGGCTGGGAACTCACAGGCACTTGTTCTCATCAGCAGTGTGACTATGCATTATCCATCCACAGCTACACAAGCTTCTCTGGCCAAAGTTGGGAGGAGCACAAACATATGTTATAAACTCAAATATTTAGAAGGCAATTTTGCAGCTTGACCATTTAGAAAAAGCAAAAACAAAACAACAGCCATGAATTTTAGACAGACCTCTCTTTTGTCTCTCATAGTTGCTTTTTAGAAAACTTACTTGACTATGAAAGAGTGATTTAATTGAAAGCCTAGCTTTTTTTTTTTTTTCCTGTGGGAATACGTATGGAGGAGAGAATAGAGGTCAAAATCTTCCACATATGGAGATGAAACACTGGGTTTAAACTGATTTAAGATCAGAATTACAGGAATGTGTCCACTGCACTTGAAAGATGTGCCAGCATTAATCTTTCTGCTAATTCTGATGCAGACAGAAACCTTGATGTAAGTTTCAAGATGCCTGGAGGATACAGAGTGACAGTAGCTACAAGTCTAGCTTGTGATTGGTGAAAGGCAGTTTTCTTTCCAACTTGTAATCCTGAAGGCATCACCAGCCCTGGAATAGAAAATGCAAGCTCCTTGTGTTTATTTTATCTGAGAAACTTTTACAAAGTATTTGTGTGTTTTAGATGACACAGCTATCAGAGGTTGAGAAGGTTCCCAGAAACTAGACATAACCATGTTTAAGAGATAAGTTGCTGCTCTCTAATCACTTTAAGAAGCAGTTATTGGACCCAGTGTGTGGGAAAACCAAATTTTATATTCTTACACAAACCAGTTCCTCCCTAGCTATTACTTCTCCTCAAAGTTAGTACTATAATTCTCCCAGAAATCTGGGTCTCTTGAGATTTACAGTACTTCCGGCTCACAGTTCATAGTCTGGAATGTGTGACTGTGTGACAGGAAGATCTTCCCATTATTGCTTTTTAATTGTTTTTGTTTTGGAGGAGTTAAGACAAAGTGTAGGCATGTGAAACAGGAAACCAACAGGGAGACACATGTACATATTTGTTTCATTTTGAGTATGTCTTTCAGTCCATCAAGAATGAATGCAACCTATCCTGGAGCTTAAAGCAGTCCCCACCACAGTCTAGTCCAAGGAAAAGCTTCTATTACAGGAATCTAAAACACAGTATACAGATTTTTATGGGAAGAGCTTTCATTATTTTCGTTTTTCAATATGAGAAAATGCACATTATCTTGTTAATTTAAAAAAAAATAACAGAGGCTGTCTCCACCCTTTCACCAGCTTTTGAGACCCTGCTTCTCATACTGGATCGTCTTGCTCAGACTTAATAGACGGGAAGGTGCTCAATATTACTGCAACTTGACACACCATGTTTATTGATTAGGATGCTTGCCTGTTCCTGTATTGAGATGGAAGAGGAAGGGCATGTGGGGTGGGAGGGGAAATGCGGGGAGGCTGTGACCAGGAGGTAAATTAAATAGATGAATAAAAATACTTTTATTAAAAAATGGTAGATAAGTATAGAATAAACATTGAAGAGAAGCACACACACAAAAGTTACAGGGCAGGCAAAATGGTTCTGTAGGTAAAGGCGCTGCTGTCTGGCCTGAGAACCAGAGCTCAGTCTCTGGAACTCAGGAATCAGGCAGCAGAAGGAGAACTGACTTGTACAACTTGTACTCTGACTTTCACATGTATGTACCCACCCAGGTTCTCTCTCTCCTCTCTCTCTCTCTCTCTCTCTCTCTCTCTCTCTCTCTCTCTCTCTCTCTCTCTCCACAAAAAGCTGAGTGGAACACTATATGCTTATAATCTTAGAGCTATGGGTAGAGTAGGGTAAGAACCATGGAGCAGGGGCAGGAAGATTCATGTAACTTGCTAGCCAACCAGCCTAGCTGAGTCAATGAGTTCCCAGTTTAGTGAGAGTCCCTGTCTCAAAAGATATGTGGAGAGTGATGACTGAAAACACCTGACATGGCTTGTGGTCTCCACATTCCCATGAACATGAGCATCTCCTTGTAGCCACTCACACATGCATATACAAATGTTCTTTATCACTTCCTTAAACTTCCCTAGGCCAAAGACACAATACTCAGTTGTGAAAGTGGTTCACATAAACTAATCAGAGAAAGTGGTTTATCCCCTTGGTCTTACTGACCTTGCTGAAGGCAGGAGAATCCTAGTACCAGCCACCTGCCTTTTTTTCCACTCTAAATGGTGCATGAACACGGTCACCACCTTGTTTCTTTTTCCTCATCTGCGTGCATCTTGGCCTCTTTTCTTTAAGCTGTTGGTGTCAGGCTGAGAGGTTTCTTTATCTGAGTTGATAGGCACCAGGGAAGCTTGCTTCTGCGTGCTTACATCTTTCAGTGAGGAAGTAAGATTGGGAAACAGATTTATAACAATATATGGATGCACTGAATTAGAAAAGACAGTTTCGGAACAACGACAAGCTTTTATTTCCCCTCTGATGCACACTCCACTGAGATATGTCACCGATGTGTCTTGGAGCTTTATGTGCTTTGAAAGCTCTCCCACCCCCTTTCCTGTGTTTGTCTCTGTTGTTCTTTTTGTTTCCTCTCCTTCTGTTTGTTTCTTCTATGAATCAGGAATATACTTCTCAGGTATCTTCTCTGAAGATGTATAAATAGTTTCTAGTCTAGCATTCTGGACCTAATTGATAAAAAAGGGGATTGCTGACTATATTTATCCTAGGCAAACCTTTCAACAAGCACATACACAATAGATATGCTAAAGTGGAAGGGGGAATGCCCGCAAGGTCTCAACTATAACAAACTACAGGCATCTGAGAAAAGCTGAGAGCAGGAGAATTTACTTCCCCCAGGAAAGAACTTGTAAAGACAAGCTGCTCTTTTTTCCCAGCTACCCAGACCCAAATAATCACACAGAAACTATATTAATTACGACGCTGTTTGACCAATGTCTCTAGTGTATTCCTAGCAAGCCCTTAAGTTTTAAATTAACCTGTTTTTATTAATCTGTGTATCACCATGAGGTCATGGCATTAGCTTGTTTTCTACAGGTCTTGTTTCCTTGATGATTGACTGGCGTGTTTTCCCTTTGGCAGTTAAAGCACACCTACTGGTTATCTAATGTCAAATGCCCAGATCTAAAACATACATACCTATAACATTATACAGAAAGTAATTTTATACAGATGGAGTAAGCTTTATGTGTGTATATATACATATATATGTATATATATATATTATGTGTACATATATATTCATGTGTATGTATACACATACACACATATACATGTAATCACAATTAGTGGAAAGAGAAGTAATGAGTTTGAAAGAGAGTAATGGTTTAGAGGAAGTAAAAGGAGTGAGGAAACATTGTAATGATAGTAAAATTTCACAAAATAGGAGTAAAAATCAAGTGAATCGTCATGTCAGCAGAACCGCGCATTATCACACAGAACCACGGCTGGAATAAAACTGCTTTGAGAACCATTCCAGAAACCCACTTCCTAGAGGACACACAGGCTCCTACAAAGTCCAGACTTATGGTCTTCATATCTCCAGCTGCCCTACTGAAAGGGACACACAATCAGGACACTTTGGAAATGGTACTTACCCGAGTCTCTACTATCTGGGTCATCAATGTCTTACTCACAGTGAGGTAATTTCGGCTGTAATCTCAGACTTCATTTAGTAGATATTATATTTTAACTAGCAAGATCAAACTTCTAGGTAAGATGTTTCTATTTGGAGTATGGGATTTTTATTTTTTGAGTTCGATGTTACTCTGCGTCTCAACGTTTCTAATGCTGCATCTTTTCATGGAGATCATGTTGTGATGATCTCCAACCATAAAATCATTTTCGTTGCTGCTTTACAACGGCAATTTTGTAATAATGTAATGTAATGTAATGTAATGTAATGTAATGTAATGTAATGTAATAATGTAATGTAAACATTGTTGGAGGTAGAGGCTTGCTAAGGGGTTGCGACCCACAGGTTGAGAACCACTGCTCTGAGGCATACATGGATCATACAGTTCCCCTCAGACTCAGTGGTCTGATTTAGGGTGTAATGTGCCTGTCAGTAACTACAGAATAAGGGAGCTATAACATTCTTCTGTTACACAGAGGCACCTCTGTGCACACTTAGGAAAATTGTGGCTTGCTTTGTATTGCGGTATTTGCAATTATTCACTGGGAACACTAATATCTATTATTAATTTTGGTGTGTGCATGTACATGTTTATGTGCGGAGGCATGTGTCTAAGCAAATTTAACACAGTTGTGCTGATCATTGTATGGGCAAATTGCAGAGTCTGTCGTATGTTCTTTATCAGTCTCGTGGAGTAAGAACAGGAGAAATGCTGGTAACAAGTAATTAAAATAAATGCCATCTAAAATAAAAGCAAATTATTTAGTCACACAGCTAAAAAGTGGAATATCCCCTTGATGAGTGCATTTTGCTGGTGATGATTGTCATCCCAAGGAACAGAGCACACAGTGGGAACTTCGGTTTTGATTGACAAACTAGTGAATGAATGAATGACCTCATACTAATCACTGACTGTTAGTTCATGCCTTTGTCTCACTAGGTAGAGAACACAGTTTGAAGAAATGCTCGGTGCCCTGGTAATTCCTGATTGATGCTTTCAGAGATTTGGGAGTACTTTAGCTTAACTTAAACTTTTATTTCTTATTTAAACATTCCCAAATGTGGTATAACACACATTTTCCTCTTAAATTTTATTAGCATTGTATAGAAAGACAGGAGCCTGCTACTTATTTTTAGGTGTCTCCCAGCTAAAGTTAGATTCCAGTTTCATGGGGACCATATACTAGGCCTGTGATCATGGGGAAATAAAAATTTGAAAGATCTCCTAAATGTCAAGAAATGATACCTATCCATTTGCTTATTGTAAGGCTTAAATTGAACCACCTAGTATTAGCTGCCAATACAGAGCATGAAAAAAATACTAGAATCCTTTCCATTACACAGTTATAAACCTAACTTATTTTATCTTGTGATTTATCCAGGACACTTAAAATCTTTTCAAATTATGTTTTCCTGACCTATGAAATCCATAATATATAGTCAAATGTTTAGCAATAGAAAAATGAATAAATAGAGTTGTTACTCAAAGTACCTAAAATATAAAGAAATATCTATTTAATTATTTGTGTATGGGTGCTTTGCCTGCATGCATGCTTGTGCACTACATGTATGCCTGGCTCCTATAGAGGTCAGAAGAGGGTGTCAGGTCCCCTGAGAGTGGAGTAATAGTTGTGAGCTGCCAAGAATTGAACCTGGGTCCTTGGCAAGAGCAGTTAGTGCTCTTAATTGCTGATGAAGTACCTCTCCATGGACATGAGTTTAACATTTTTGCTTGGATATTTCTGATTTTTTTTTCTTGATCACAGATGTATGCCACCATGCCCTGCCTAAAATTCAACTCTAATGCTGACTTTTCCACATGCAGTGTTCTTGAATGGTTGTTCCAAATCACATGTGTCTTTGGAATATAAAGTTTACAAATAATACACTGAAAGCCTTTGGTATCATCCCCTTCTCCATCTCTTCAATACAGAACACTGTACATAGACGTGCAAGGATTCCAACTCGAAAATGTGCCTATACTTTAGTCAAAGTTGGAAAATAGCTAAAGAACCTTGGGAAACAGAGGACAGAGAGACTGGCAAAGATATTTTTGGATCAAGATTTCTGTGGTAAAGTTGGATTTACTGTGTCAGAAAAGAATAAGAAACTAAATGTCATTAAGCATTCACAGCTACCGTGTGTGTCTTAGTTAGGATTACTATTGCTGCAATGAAACACTATGATCAAAAAGAAATTTGAGGAAGAAAGGGTTTGTCTGTCTTTTATTTCCATATCACTATCTACCATTGAAGGTAATCAGGACAGAAACTCAAGCGGGCCTGGGACCTGGAGCCAGGAGCTGGTACAGAGACCATGGACAGGTGATGCTTATTGACTTCTTCCTCTTGCTCAGTCTGCTTTCCTTTCTTTTATAGAACCCAGGACCAATCATCAGCATAGGAAGAGCACCACTCACGACAGTCTGAAACACTCCCCCGCTTCTATCACTTATTTAAAAAGAAATGCCTTACCGAGGAAGTGGTCTCCTGTGCCAATGGGTTCAAGTGTACTTCCCACTTTCTCTTCTGTGAGGTTCAGTGTGGTGGGTTTTATGTTGAGGTCTTTGATCCATTTGGACTTAAGTTTGTGCATGGTGATAAATATGGATCTATTTTCATTCTTCTACAAGTTGACATCCAGTTATACAATTTCTACTTGTTGGATATGCTTTCCTTTTTATTTTATATATTTAGTTTTTTGTCAAAAAAATCAGGTGTATGTAAGTGTGTGGATTTATATCTGGGTCTTTGATGTGATTCCACTGGTCCTCCTGTTTTTAATGCCAATGCTAGGCTGTTTTCATTACTGTAGCTCTATGGTATAGTTTGAAGTCAGGAATGGAAAAGCCTCTAGATGTTCCTTTATTGTACAGGATTGCTTTGGCAACCCTGTATGTTTTGTTTTTCCATATGAAGTTGAAGTTGAGTATGGTTCTTTTGAGGTCTGTGAAGAATTTCGGTGGGATTTTAATGTGCATTGCATTGAATCTATAAATTGCTTTTGGTAAGACTGTCACTTTTACTATGCTTATTCTACCTACCTAAGAGTGTGGGAGAGCTTTCTATTTTCTGTTGTCTTCTTAAATTTCTTTCTTCAAAAACTTAAACTTCTTGACATATAGGTCTTTCACTTATTTGGCTAGGGTTACCCCAAAATATTTTATGTTCTTTGTGGCTATTCTAGAAAGTTGTCCATTTCCTTTAAGTTTTTCTGTTTTGTGGAGTATAGGTTTTTGAAGTATGATCTGACAATTCTCTGGATTTCTTCTGTGTCTGTGGTTAAGTCCCCCTTTTCATTTCTGATTTTGCTAGGTTGGATATTCTCTCTTTGCTTTTTGGTTATTTGGATATAGATTTGTCTATTTTGTTGATTTTCTGGAAGAGTCAACTCTTCATCTCATTTGTTCTTTGTATTCTTTTCTTTGTTTTTATTTTATTGTTGATTTCAGCTCTTAATTTGATAATTATCAAATTATCATCTAGTCCTCCTGGGTGAGTTTGTTTCTTTTTGTTCTTGAGATTGCAGGTGTTCTGTTAACTCACTAGCGCAGGATTTTTCCAGCGTCCTTATGTAGGCATTTAGTGCTTTGAGCTTTCCTCTTAACACTGTTTTCATTGTGTTCCATAAGTTTGGGTATGTTGTGTGGTCATTTCACAAATGAGCACAGATATTATTCCCAATTTAGTAGTGTATCATTAACTGTGAAAGGTATTTTGCTTAAGGTAGTATACAATGTGTATAGCTAAGTTTAGATTATGCCTGGCATTTGTTTCTTTTTTAAAAAAAAAAAAGCAAATGCAGAAACTAATACAACCCGTAGTAACCGACTAATGAGGTAAATAACTGCACTGGGCTTGAGTGTCATTGTATAGATTTGCCCTGTGTTCTCTGTGTTACTCTGACCAGTCCGTCACCCTAATCATTCATTTGTTCTTTAAAGGAAAAAAACAGAAAATGATTGGCATCATATATCTACCCTCTACTGATCAATAGCACACACAAAAATCCAAATGAGTGGAGTATCTCCCAGGCTCTGGCTTTAGTTACTCATGGCCAGAAATACACAGGGAACAATTGTCAGTCGGCTTCTTGTTTGGTACTTACGTCAACTAAGCAACCAAATAAATGGTTAACTAGTCAATAATAAATTGAAATTAAAAACATCAACTCATTTCTTAATTGATAAAAGAAAGAAAATTCCTTGCAGGTGTACCTACAACCTAATGTTATTGCGACATTTTTTTTTCAGCTTTTTATTGATTCTTTGTGGATTTCACAACATTCATCCTGATCCCACTCAACTGCCTTTCGATACTGAGACCTCTCTGGAACTCCTCTTGGATCTGTCTTTGTATCATGGAGATCCCGTAGCTTTGAATTTGCATCTTCTGCCCCCTTCCCCGGCCCCAGCAGTTCATAGATGAGGTGGGAGGTGGCATGGGACAACTCATAATCCTGGTTCTGGGCCTGGATGGTAGCTTGTTTGGCCAGTCTGCCAGCTTTCTCTCATGGTCACCGCCCAGGTGAGTTCTCCAGCACAGCCCCAGCTAGCTCTCATGGGGTAGCAGACAGCAAGGAATGGGACCAACTCTCCTGTTGTCACACCCTCAGGTCCAGCTCACCCACTCTCGCTACACTACCAGCGCCAGCTCTACTGTTGTGCCCAGGCAAAGTGTAGGGCTCACTCTCCAAATTGCTGCACTTTGTGAGGGGCAGGGCCGACTCTTCTGTTGTCATGTCCCCAAGATTGGCTTTCCAGGTTATTGGAGGTGGCAAGAGGTGTGTGTGTGGGGGGGGTGAGGGCATACTTCCCTTACCCTTGTCCATCCATGGCATATGAGGGAGAAGGCTGAGGAAGCTCTCTTGTTCTCGCACCCACAGGCCTGGTTCACCTAAGCCCCCACCGACAGGTGAGCTCTGTTGTGCTGCCCAGGTGCGGTACATTGCCTGCTTTCCTTAGTGCTGCTGCTGCTGCTGAGGGGCAACGCCAATCCTCTTACTCTAATGACCTCAGTGCCAGCTCTCCCACCCACCACACACAGTGAGGGGTGAGAGAGGTGGGAGGTCATCTCTCCCTCACTCATTACACCACATGGTAGAATGAAAGGTGGGGCCAGGTCTCCCAAGTGCATTGGTGGTACATGGTCACCTGCTCCGCCCTCAATGCGGTCAGTTCTACGACACTGCTCATGCTAGGTGCAGGGCCTGCTCTCCTGAGTGCTGCAACAGGTAAGGGGCAGGAATAGTTCTTCTATTCTCATGACCCAGAGACCAACATTTCCTGCCTGCAATAGGTGGTAGGGGGTGAGGGGCAAGGAGCATATCCCTCCCTGTCCCACATGGTAGCATTTTTTTTTTATTTTATTTTTTTTTATTTTATTTTTTTTTATTTTATTTTTTTTTTTTTTTTTTTTTTTTTTTTTTTTTTTTTTTTTTTTTTTTTTTTTTTTTTTTTTTTTTTTTTTTTTTTTTTTTTGTTTCTTTGTTTTTTTTTCCTTTTTTTTGTCTTTCTTTTTTTTTTTATTGAGAATAAGAAAAAAAAGTTTCCGCCTCCTCCCAGCCTCCCATTTCCCTCCCCCTCCCCCCAATCTTCTCCATGGTAGCATTTTTTAAATTAAAGTTTCTTCTTTTCAAATGACTCTAGCTTGTATCGTGTTGACTTAAAGCTATCTAAGGCAATGTGGAAATGGTGTGTCAGTAAAACTGGGTAAACCGAGGTGACAGGAAACTTTGAAGAATGTTTTGGGCTTTCTATTTACTTGTTGAACTCTCTACTTAGATAAGTGCTGCAGACTGCACAAAAGCTGGTCTGGAGTTGGATCCAGAAATAACAGTTTCAGGGCTGAAAGGATAGATCGCTGGTGTGTCTTAGCCCAGCAATACAAGTCCCTGTGTATGATCCCCAACACCACACACAAATGCAAATAGTTTCAGTGTCAATCATAAATGCTTAGTAGCAGATACGATTTCTGTGGAAAGAGGTCAGAGACAGGAGACGGCAGATTCAGAAAAGCAAACCTGAACTCAAGGCAACTTTGCATTTAGACAGAGGGAGCCCTAAGGAAGGATTGCCATCAGAATCAGACTATAGAGAGCATAAGAGACTGAGAACTGCTGAAGAGAACATATGTGTACAGACATGACCTTTCTGTTAGCAACCCATGTTTTGTTAATTATTCTATGCTACTTATTATTGAATTATTAGATATTCAATATGACAAATATAAAGCATATTTTCAAGTAAGAAAATTAAATGATTCTTTTTGTGTCTCCATCTTGAGCATACCTATTTACTATCTTTAACCTTAATTTCTGGTTATGTCCCTCACATACTGTGTACTTATTCATTGGCATTGATATATTTTTGCTTTAATATTTAATAAATTACTATTTTCATTGGAGTTTCAAAGTTTCTTGCAATTATTTATTGTTGGTGTGTGCATTGTGTGACTATAGACTGTTTGTGGCGTCTGTTCTTTCCCCCTAACATGTGGAGATCAGGGATCAAACTCAGGTTATCAGGTTTGGTGGCAATTCTATTACCCTCTCAGCCATCTTGCTGACCCAATTTTTACTACAGATTATTTTCTCAATTCTTTTGCTTTATATTTATTAGACTAAAGGAATGTGATATAAATGAGAGTTAAAAGAAACCCCTTTTGTTACAAGCATTCCCTTACTCTTTAATTAAACCAATGTCTATGTGACTATTACCTATCAAGACTAACTAAGCTTCATACCTTACAGGAGGCTGTGGGATTCCCATATATTCTCTACTTTTTGCATTATAAACAAGTTTTTTTTTTTTTACAAGAAACAGTCTTTTAAAACCTTATTCAAATAGAAAATCATCTCGTCCTACAATCTTTTTTTTGTTGTTTTCTTAGATGAGTATTTTTCCTAAGAGATACTTTTCTCCCAATCTTATAATAGTCTCTCTCATACACTCTCTTGTACGAACTCTTTGATTATGTCAATGGCCTGTTTACTGATGCTTAAAAAGTTCAAATCAGCAGCCTAGAGGGATGAGTCTTTAACTTAATAGATTTCACTTCACTAAATGTCATTTTTAAAAAATAGAACCCTTTGGTGCATGTGAGAGTTTTTATTGTTATGTTTATAACTATTCCAGCCAATAAATTATTATACATTTAAAATTTTCTAGTTAATTTAGGCAAAACAGAGTTTGATAGTTTATTCAGCTCAGGATGTATAAAGAGACAATTGACCAATTTAAAGGGAAAGATAGATCTTGCCTCTCACAGATGAATTGTTTATGCAAATTTCAAAGACAATGTGCAAAGAATCCTCAAGTTTGCATGCAAATATACGTAAGCCTGTGAAAGTACGCTAATTAATTGACTTATAGTTTCAGTTCATGGTCAGTTGGCTCGGTTTCTTTTTAGTGAATGAAAATATATGTTAGGAACGTGAACAAGTAGAGCTTCCCAACTTGTGGGACAGGATGTGAGAGAGAGGGGAGGAGAGGCAGGGTGGAAGAGAGAGAGAACAAACAACTTTTAACTCCAGAGGTTAATTTATGAAGCATATTACTTCTTGACTGTCTCAGATACAAAGATAGATGACATTATATATTTTAATCTAAGATAGCTCAAATTGCATTCATATGTGTAGAGAAAAATTTTTTACCTTTTTTTTTGGTAAAGAAATAAGAGAACATAATACTGAGAAAGATTTCTAACAGTATTTTGGAAGCCCAGATTAAGGAGGCCACCATTTATTTATATTAATTTCTAGTGAGTAATAAACAAATATATTATAAACATAATATATTAAATTATAAATTTAGCACGAATAATGATGAATTTAATATACATTAATTATTTATATTATATTTGGGGTTCGCTTTTGCCAGGGTAGTGAAAAAAATCCATATAATACAAATAATTCTAATTCTCTAGTTTGCAGTGGTACGTATTGGAGAAATAATTATATAATTTTAAATACTGAGAGATGCTACAGAGGAAAAACAGAAGCATTATACAGTAGTTGGAATGAAAAATTTGGAAAAGAAGCCTTGAGCAGGGCCACCTATGATGAAGCAGCTTACTTCACAGTGACCTTAATCCCAAAGACAAATGAACCTGTCTTGTTCAGGTTTGTCAAATATAGTCAAAAGAAGAAGCATAAATAAGGGTACAGAGCTTGACAACAATCAGAAGGTAGAGACTTAGTTTCCTAATAATATTATATTTTTTATAATACTTAGTGTTTTTTTTAAATTCATTTTACATGCCAGTCATTTTACATGCCCTAACCACTCCTCAGAAAGGGTAAGGTCTCCCATTAGGGAGTCAACAAGACCTGGCACATTCAGTTGATGTAGGTCCAAGCCCCTGCCCTCCCTGCATCAAGGCCGAGCAAGCATCCCACCATACGGAATAAGCTTCAACAAGCCCAGGGATAGATTCTGTTCCCACAAATAGCCAAGGGTACAAAATTGTCACCCACATACAGAGGGCCTCCTTGTTCCCATGCAGGTTCTCCTAGCTATTGGTCTAAAGTCCGTGAGCTCCCCTAAGTTTGGGTCAATTGTCTCTGTGGATTTACCTGTAATAATCTTGGACATACACACACACACACACACACACACACACACACACATGCGCTCTGGCTGGATTCCCAGACTTTGGTCTGGTGCTTGGATGTGGATCTCTGTATCTGCTTCCATCAGTTACTGGATGAAGGTTCTATGATGAATGTTAAGGTAGTCACTAATCTGATTCCAGAAGGAGGCTAGTTCCAGCACCCTTTCCCCAAAGACACTGGCTCAGTTCTGTTTACAGCAGCATTATTCATAATATTCAAGAACCTGAAACAACTTAGATGCCCCTCGACTCAAGAATGAATAAAACAAATATGTGGTACTTTTACACAATGGACTATTACTTAGCTGTAAAAAACAATGACATCATGAAATTTGCAGTCAAATGGATAGAACTAGAAAAAAAATCACCCTGAGCAAGGCAATCTAGACCAAAAAAGATAAACATGGTATGTGCTCACTCATAAGTGATAAACAGACCAAAATCCACAGAAAAATCCAGAGAAACTAGGTAAAAAGAAAGATCCTAAGAGGGACCCATGGACCTTCCCAGGAAGATGAAATAGATGAGACCTTCTGGGCAAACTGGGAGTGGAGGGAGCAGCCAAGGGTAGGGAATGGGAGATGAGAACATAATATTATATTCTTTTTTTTTTCCGAGACAGGGTTTCTCTGTGGCTTTGGAGCCTGTCCTGGAACTAGCGCTTGTAGATCAGGCTGGTCTCGAACTCACAGAGATCCGCCTGCCTCTGCCTCCCAAGTGCTGGGATTAAAGGCGTGCGCCACCACCGCCCGGCCATAATATTATATTCTAATTAGAAAGGAAAATAGTGAAACTGGTCATTTTTAGGGGTTCAGTGTTCCTTTTCTTCTCCGTAACTCCTGTCTTGCTTTGAATTATTTGAATGAAGAAAAACTATACTCATATTTCACAGTAGCATAGGAATTAACAACCTGAGATAAGGCAGTAGTGGTGCTGAGCAAGATGACTCAGTGATCTGTCTGTCCTCTAGACTTCTACTGACGTCTATCCTTGGAGCCTACAAGGTAAAAGGAGAGTACTGGGACCCAAGAGTTGTTTTCTGATCTCCACATGTGTGCTTTGTCAGCCACACACACAACACACACACACACACACACACACACACACATAGAGAGAGACACATGCATACAGATACACACAGAGAGATGGAGAGAGAGAGAGAATCAGGTAGAGATTAAAATCATGTTCAATGGGACAACATACAAAAGTAGCTTCATAGTATGGCTTTCTTCATCTGCACAATAGACTTGGTGATAATCTTGGTATAAAGATGTAAGAACTCAGAACTCAATATCAGAAATATGTGTGGGACATATACAATTTCAAAGGCACACAAGCATAGAAGGCCATGTAACTTCCCTAATTAAAATTGTTAGATTGGGAGCTAGCATTGCATACCTTTTATGAGAACTAGTTTGATTTCAAGGCATTGTTCCTCCCTATAAAACCTGTCTCCCACATGCAAGCTTTATGATCTTATATTGCTCATTAGGACTATAGAATCTCAGGTTACTCTTCTTAAGAGTGAGATGGGTCCTGGGGGTCAACTAGCCTCCCCGTAAGGAGAGAGGAGGGCAGAGACAATATGCAGAAGCTAGAGAAGATAATCAGCACAAGGTCATTATCTCAGCTGCACAGATGAAGAAAAAGATGCAATTCCATGTAATTACTAACTACTGGAGTCAGTTTAGACCAAGGCGGTCTGAAACCAGGACTCATGCTTGGTTTCTCATTAAATAGCTCTACCTCTTATTGTCTGTGTGCTTTACTGCCGACTCCAACTTCCAGTGAAGATCTTTATCCATCGACAGTGGAAATGGATATTTTTCTCATGCTATATCATCAAGTATAATGTGATTTGGAACTTGGAGATGTGCAATAGTAGAACTATTAGAACTTTGTTGGAGGCCAGGGATGCAGCTACACCAACCATAATACTCAGGTGATAACCCTACAACCCACAACAGTGAACTATTTAGCTCAATGTATCACTCCTGCTAAGACTGAGAAACTGTAAGTTGAAGCATATATCTACTAACAAGGAAGAGGCAGCACACAGAGTAAAAAGAACAAACTACAAGCATGGTGAAAGGGGCCAGATACAGAGTCAAGAATATACAGAATGTATTTACTAAAGTATAATATAAAAGAGTTGCCATTTCCCTTGAAAGCTATAATCTGCAAGCCTGGCACGGAGGGAATGGCCTCCACAAATTACTGCTTTTTACTTCAACTCCTTCTTGGCATACGATATTACTTTTCAGAGATGTGATACAAGGCAAAGAAATGAGAGTTAACCTACATATTTTGCAAACCCACAGTTTTTAAGTTTTGCAGTGTGTGACGAGGAAATAAAGTATCTATTGGATTTTCTTCAGGATAATGGATAGTCATTGAGCAGGCCTCCATTAAATCCTCCGCATAAGCATGCTTTTGCTTAAGTACTAGAAAAACCCAGTATTATAAAATCTAGTTTCTTCCCTGAAGTGGTTCTTTGTTAAATTTTGGGTAATTGAGCAGTTGCACATTCTTCTTGTGCTCCTTCATTCTAGAAGCACACCTTTTTCTTAGGAGCTATCAGTTCTAGTTTGCTTTCTACTGCTGTCAGAAACATCATGCCTCAAAGCAAGTGTGGGAGGAAAGGGTTTAGTTTCTCTTACAGTTTGAAGTTCATCGTCAAGAGCCGGGAAGGTAAGAACCCAAGGCAAGAATGCAGAACAAAATAAAGCAGAGACCCTGGTGGAAACTGCTTGCTGACTTGCTTCTTCTGATTTACTCACGCCACTTTCTTATCTAGTCTAGGTCTAGTTATCTTATAGAGCTCAGGCCTGCCTACCTAGGGACTGTGCCTCCCACACAGCCCTGGGTCTTTCCACATCTATCATCAGTCAAGACAGATCTCAAGCAGTCATGGTTACGGATCAGTCATGTGGAGGCAATTCTTTTATTGAGGCCCCCCTCTTCCCTGATAACTACTTTGTTTCCAGTTAACAGTAAAAACCTTCCAGTACATCATCATTTCAGACACTGTGTGTTAATGACGCAACAACAAAATAGGTAGTAAGAGTTAGTTGGTTTAAAGTAATTTAAGGAGAAAATATTTTCCAACACATGGAATAAAACAAAATATCACCAAATCATTCTGACATTGACATAAATACATCTCTAGTACCAAATATTATGAGCTTTTAAATTATTGGAAATTAAGCAGTGTCTATAGCCATACCATTCCTGAATGCACCATAGCTAGTCTGAAATGAAGTGGTTATGAACATCATGCTCCACTGAGTAAAAAGAGAGAACTCAAGTATGGGTTTCCCCTTTGTGAATGCTCCCCAAATTCTGTGTAAATAGCTTAGTTTTCTTTAAACACGGAATGTAGATTCGTAACAGTGACGAATGAGATGGCTTCTGAAAACAGACCTCATTTACAAGTGGGATCAATTACACTTTAGAATGGGTAGGAACGAGAGGTGGCAGGAAATCACAGAAAGGGCTCATTTAGTACACTGCTTGCTGATCAAATAGGAAGACCTGAGGTCTAATCCCAACACCAATGTAAAAACCTGGGCACAGGGAAGTGCACCTCTAGTCCAATACTAGAGAGCTAGAGACAGGAGGATCCTGGGAGCTCACTGGACATCCAGTCTAGGTGAATCAGTGAGTTCCAGGTTCATTGAGAGACCTTGCCTTGGAAAATAAATTAGAGAACAATGAAGGAATGCACCCAATAAATAAATGTCTGTCTCTGAATGCTGCAAGAATACACACACACACACACACACACACACACACACACACAGTAGTGGTATTGTTGACTTCTGGAAATAAATTAAAGCAGCATATGCCATGGAGAGGCTTATTGCTTTCTTGTCTGTTCTTGAATTAGTAAACAATCTTGTGTTCCTCATAGTTGGGATGAATGCACTGGAAGTTTGGATGTTTTCTAATTAAAATGGCAGTGTTTAGATCTCCTTATTGTTCACTGTTGGAGAGGAATATGGATATTTTGTGAACATTTTATATCACATAGAGATATCTGTGATTCTGTGATTCCTTAGGCCCATGACAGGACACTGGCTCTTTGATCTTAGTTTTGCCACTGGTCTGGGAGAATTAGATTTTCCCTCAAACACAAAGGCAAACAGAGCATCTATCAGCAAGATCAATAACAGGTCAGCAGAGAAAGGCCACTGGCTGACTGACTTCTGAAGGGGGAGAGTGAGTCCGACTGTCCAGGAAGAGCTGTGTGTAGAGGGCTTTGACACAGCCATACCATGAGCAATGGGACAAGGGGGCTGTGCATTTGATTTCAGTAGCTACTCTGTGCTTTGGCTCCTAGTGAGTTGTGCAAAGAGCCCTGACAATAGCCCAGTAATGGAAGCAGCACGGATATAATGGAAGTGATTTTTTCTTTTAGTTCCCTCTAAAATAGAGGGAAAATAGGAACGAGCCGTCACTCTGTGATGAATATAGAATATCAGAAAATCACTTCCCATCTGCTAGCTAAATAGACAAATAACCATAAATCTTTCCAATGACAAAAACAAGAAAATGTAGTACATATATAAAACAATTCTCTTAACGTCTCCTACGAGAAACCTAAGAGGAAATGCTTATTTAATTTTTAATGTGCTGACTTTTTGGTAGGAAATTTAATGCTAAGTTACCATTTTTAAGAGGAAAATATTATTGATAAATGGATAATTTAAATGTTTTCCTAATTGTATGGCTGCTTAGGGCAAATGTTTCCTAATTGACAAGGGTTTCTTTCCTTTGTTCTGGTTCCCATGGCCAGTATTACCATGCATTTTTTGATAAAGTATATTGCAGTCTGCATTTACATTGTTAGGATTTTAAAAATATAACTGATGAAATTTTTAGCTTCTTTAAAGTGTATGTTTCTATTCAGGACTAACTAGCATACAGTTCTGTGCAATTTGTATTGTCCTGGTTTCTAGCGTCTTTGGGGTGGTCAGTATTGCTAATAGAAGACAATGCCTCATAGTTATTCCTCAATACTGTTGAAATTAATTCAGAGAAATTTGAGTTGAATCTTTTGAGAGAGTGAATATATATATATATATATATATATATAGTCTCTCATTGACCCTAGGTGAAGAAAACGCACACAAATACATGCAGACACACTCACATGTACATACAGACACACTCACATGTACATAAAGACACAAACATATTAAAACATGATATTACTCATATGTAAATTTTCTTAAAGACTATTCAGAATTGAGGTTGGCTATCAAGTAAATCTTTTGATACCACACATATATACTACTGAATTTTTTATATAATTGAATATGTGTTGCTTTTTTTTTCAAAAAAAATTATCATGCTTTATCTACGTCATAGCTATTTTCTTAATTCACTTCAAGTTGCTATACTGAATATGGTGCATTTAAAGCTTGAAGAGCAAGTGCCTTTCCTAGTTTAATAATTTTAAGAAAAGTACACATCTTTATTAATATCAGCAAATGATGAAATTGATACATTTTTTCAATATTTTAGGTTGGTTGCACATGAAAATAATAAGGATAATGATATGATGTCAGAATAATGTTATATATTATGGCAAACTAATAACCTCTGGGGAGCTCAGCTTCTATGAAATTCATTTCATATCTCATCCATTATGGAGGACCTGTGAAAAATAGTCTACTCTTCCCTTTCTGAGCTATTTGGCAATGCAGGCGAGCCTCGTAGAAGCAGGAAGATTAGATACTGTCATTTTCAAAGGGTAAAATCTTTGAAATTCCCTTCCTAATTCTCAAAATGTCTGGGCAATAAAAATCTCTTTATGCAAATAATGTAGGAGGAACAAAACCCAGTCATTTTTTCCCCATAGCTTTCAAAACACATATATTCTTTTCCTTTAACATGACACTTAGCCCAGGGGCTTTTCCTATACACACAATCTCAGATCTATGTTCAAACTAACTTCTCCAAGGCTCCTCTCTGAAGAAGGGCATTTACACTACCATACCAGGCAAAACAGGAGAATTTTAACCCCTTTTCTAGAATTCTAGTAGACAATGACTCTGTTCTCACCAACCCTGACTTGTTTCTTATCCATCATAAAAGATGTGCTTTGGGAAGAATTTGGATTTGAATTGATTTTCCACTGTTCACAAATAGTATGTTTTGATGGCTCAGGACCAATCTTAAAACTGTGAAAATATCCACAGAACCTCTGCACAGATTAAATCGTACAAGCTTCCCCAGCCTATTAGTTTGAAGAAAAGGATACACATTCTTTACTAAATATGCAAAAATAAATTGATTTCTCTTTTTCAACACTTTAAATAGGTTTTAGAGAAAGGTTGCATTGGATTGATCCAGGGTCTTTCACACAATATGGTACAAATACCTTTTGACACGGTCTTTCGATCGTCCACTTTTTGATCTGAATTGCCAGTTATATCACCACAAAGGAGTACCAGCCTAAAATTAGCCCTCCAATTGAACATCCTTGGCTTTCACCTGATCTCCCTGTATTCCATTTCCATGGATACAGCTCTTCATGAGTCTTAGTATTTATTGTATGGAATGTCTCATTCATGGAAGAATTTGTGGGCCAGTGAGATAGTTCAGTGAGTTAGGGTGCTTGACGTCAAACCTGATGACCTGAGTAGTTTACAATCCTTGGAATCCACATGAGAGAAGGAAGGGATTGACTTCTGAAAGCTGTTTTCTGACCTACCCTGATCAAATACATGCATTATACAACATACACACTAGAGAGAAACACACAGAGAGAGAGAGATCATATAAATGATCAAATAAAGAATAGAATGTTTGTGATACCTCTAAGAGAAATTAAATTCTTCCCCTTTCAAAATTCCATTTTCCAGCTATGTCCCAAATCAACACTGGCTGCACAAGTGAACACAGCATCTTCTTCAATGTGCTGCATCTCTTTGAAGCCTGATTTATGTTGGATCCCGTGCCTTTCACAGAGTCAGTTCTCACAGAAAGCCAAACCCAACTAGGCTTCCAGGTTATCTTTAAACCGCCCTCTGTACTCAGTCCCTGACTTGAGCAGGGATAAGCACCCGTGTTCTGTGCTATCTGTCCTTAGGAAATTTTCTTAGTTTATTTTTTTCTTTTTTCTTTTAATTCAATCATTTACCACTTTCCCTTCTGTTTTTCTTCTTTGGATGAAATTGAAATGTACATTGTGGTGAATTTCTTTGCAAAAGCTACCTTTACTTTCCTGTATGGAACAATTTATAGCAACTTACCTAATCAAAACCCAATGACTATTTTTCTTCATTCTTTGACTTCATGCGTCAAGGGCAGCATTTTATTTTGCGTGTTTTCTTTCAAAGTCTCACTGTGTGTATAACCACAAGGAGCTAATCACAGAGGTCTTGTATACCCATTAGAGACTTTCTGGCCACTTTCACAGCCACAGAATTGACACAAAATGTCATTCTTTACACATATGTGAGTGTATATCTCTGCCATTTTTGAATTCTGGGATTTTTCTCTCCAGATTTCTTGAAGACTCCTCTAGAGAAGCGCCATACTCCTAGGTCAGTAATTGTCCTCTTTTGCCTAGGCATGGACATCCCTCTCAGCTATGACTTTCCAGAACAAGCTCTTTCTCACTCCATCAGTCTGTGTGTGGGCTGTCTCCTTCTGCCCACCACACATGCACACATAGAGACATATGCACAAACACACAAGCAGGCACACACAGAGACTTACACAGAGAGAGACACACACAAAAGCACACAGACTGAAATACATACATACATACACATACACACACACATACACACATCTCTTAAAAACTTCGTGACTGCCTGAGTTTGTTTATGCTACTACTATGTATTTTATTTTAGACTTATCTAATCTCATGTGGAACCTGCTTCAAAGTTTTAAGTGCTTGGATGAAGTTCGAAATTCACACTATGTGTGAAAATACTTTTGACACTGTTAAACCTTCATGAGTATGCTATAATATGTTTTTGAAAAACAATTTTTATTCCACTATTGGTGATTAATGAAAAATAATATTGTATGAGCATAGACTGCCCATGGAATAGCTTTGACTTTTATTTCAGCACTTGTGAAATGTACTTGTTGAATTTAGCATCTAGATATTCCTTTCCTTTAAGGATAAGAGGTATAATATGAAAGCTAAGATTTCCCAGTAGGGAAAAGATGGGGAAAATTCAGAGAATTCTGAAAATCAAAGTCATTGACAAAGATCTCCTTGGCAGTACCTGAGAAGTAACATAAAAATACAGTCATATCTCAAGAGCCATATCTAATTTTCTCATTGCTGGTTATAAAATCTAACTTCTGTATTGTCAGAAGGGAGGAAACTGTGGTGAGGGGATTAAGAACAAGAAAATGATACTTTATGTTTTTAAAATATAAGGTAAATGGATTTATTATTTCATTTTTTTTATTTAACAAAATATATCCAGTATCCAGTGTAGGCTGGTGTTGGGACCATTTGGAGTCCTGGCCTCCAGCTCTTCCCTGCTAGAGATCTTTACTTCTGATTTGAGTTACTGAAAGCTGTGCTTCATGAGCATGTGTTGCCTTGCCTTGAATATCAGAGGATAAGGTTTTCACTTGTTGGCCCACTTGTCTGTTGGGTATATAAGCCTCCATGGTGCTATTGAATAAAGGACTTCTTACCAGTGACTAGAGGTCCATGTCTCTGTCTCTCTGTGCTGTCTCTCTGTCTCTGTGTGTCTCTGTATGTTTCAACCTTCAGCCCCTTGCCTGAAGCTCGGAAGCCTGCGAACTGTACGGTAGCGCATAGAGCGCAAATAGGCGTTGTACGCAGCAGACTGAGTTTGTGATCGCTGTTAGAAATTCGGGATCAACCTACCCCTGGACCCAGCAATACCACTCTTGGGAATATACCCAAGAGATGCCCTATCATATGACAAAAGCATTTGTTCAACTATGTTCATAGCAGCATTATTTGTAATAGCCAGAACCTGGAAACAACCTAGATGCCCTTCAATGGAAGAATGGATGAAGAAAGTGTGGAATATATACACATTAGAGTATTATGCTGC
>NW_026067911.1:15448124-15449421 GCF_014885135.2 Alexandromys fortis | reverse complement strand
GGACTTTCCACAGGGCAGGGAACCATGACTGCTCTTTGGATAGGAGAGGGAGGGGGAGAGGAGTGGGGGTAGGGGGAGAAGAGAGGGGGGAGGGGGAGAAGAGTGGGGGGAAGGGGAGAAGAGTGGGGGGGGGGGGAGGGAAAAGGGAGGCTGGGAGGAGGCGGAAACTTTTTTTTTCTTATTCTCAATAAAATTAAAAAAAGGATATAAAAAAAAGAAATATATCTTAAAAAAGAAATAAAATAACGTGCACGATCACTATTGATTATCACCCCCTTAATCTTAGAATATGAAGTAGAATATTAAAATTAACTCTTTTGGCAAGATCTTTCCCCATGTTACTCAGCTGTGTTTCTCATTCTGGGATATATTTACCTCTTATTAATTACACCATATCAAACATTTGTAATTTCCTGACTGAAACCCAAACAATCCCATAGCAGCCTCAAAGCTTCTGGTCAGACTATAAGTCAATAAAAGAGTATAAATCCCTAGTAACTCTGAGGTTGCATGCCAGAATCAGGAAAGGCCACTTGCCAGAAAGTCACACTGCTTGGAACAATTTCTGAATTACTGGCACTAGATATTTCCCTATTGATTTATTGACTAAAACAATAGCAATCCAAGCTTACATAGCCACTGTGTCAGTGATTTGGGGGGTTTCTAATTGTATAGCTAGGCTTTAAAAAATAAGCCATAGTTTTCTTCTTTAACCAAATTTGCTCCCGATACCACTATCACATCTTAGCAAATCTTAATATTGTAAGACATTTCCAATTGTTAATTTATGTTTTTAGACTTCCGCTCAAGCTGGTCTCATACTTACTAGGTAGCCCTTAAACTACGATGACCTTAGACTCCTGATGCTCCTGCCTCTTCTTCAAAAGTGCTAGGATTTCAGAAATGCATCATTATTCAGGCTAGGTTTGTCTTCATTGCCTCCTTATTTGTCCTTCATATTCCTTTTTTTAAGTTTTTTTTGGTTTTTCGAGACAGGGTTTCTCTGTGGCTTTGGAGCCTGTCCTGGCACTAGCTCTGTAGACCAGGCTGGTCTCGAACTCACAGAGATCCGCCTGCCTCTGCCTCCCGAGTGTGGGATTAAAGGCGTGCGCCACCATCGCCCGGCCCTTTTTTTAAGTTTATACAACATAAAATTTAATTGAAAAAGAAAATAAGGGTCTTATTTTGTGATGCATTGAAATGTCTTTGAATGTAGAGTTTGGTACATCAACTCCACTATTACTGGAAATTTTTGTTGAGGATTGAGATTTCTTTTTTTTTTTTTTCTTTTCTTCTT
>NW_026067911.1:15442843-15446889 GCF_014885135.2 Alexandromys fortis | reverse complement strand
GGCAAATGGATGGAAATAGAAAACACTATCCTGAGTGAGGTAAGCCAGACCCAAAAAGAGGAACATGGGATGTACTCACTCATATTTGGTTTCTAGCCATAAATAAAGGACATTGAGCCTATAATTCGGGTTCTTAGAGAAGCTAAATAAGAAGGAGAACCCAAAGAAAAACATATAGGCATCCTCCTGAATATTAACCTTCATCAGGTGTGTGACTTTAAAAGATAAAGCACTAGTTCGTGTTTGTTTCTTGTTTCATTTTTTAGTTCTGGCTTGCATCTTTGCTCTACAATTATGCAAAATATTTTGAGATTACAAGATCCAGTGTACAACCAGTATATGTTCAAGATATCCCAGCATTCACCTATCTCACTTCATTTCATATGTTTTATTTTCTACAGATTAACTTCAAAAAAGTTTTGTGGCTTTTATATATCCTTATTTTTAGAAACAATAACACTTGATACAAATATTGGTACCCAACATTTTTCTGATAATCTACAACATATTATATGCAATTTTTCTTTAACAGGTTACCATTGCTTAGGATGACTGCTTATTCTGCTTGTATAATCATATTAGGATTTTTAGATAATCTTAATTGTCCCCTAATAAACATGACTCTTTTTCTATTGTAGATTTATTTTTGTGACCTAGAATTCTGATGGTATAAATACTTTTTTTCCATAGAATTCTCTCGATTGTATTCACTTAATGTTATGATTTGAAGGTATTTAGTTGTGCCAGAAAATGAAGCAGTAAGAAAACAAGTTAAAGATTGGTCATTTGGTTGATCTGGTCAAATAATTAAAAAAATATATACTGGTGAAAGAAAGAAAGACAAGTATATAGTAATATTTATTCATAGTTGATATGACTGAGGGCAAATCTCATCTCAGCGACAAAGATGTGTACACAGACCACTGTCAGCCTGGGTATCTCTGAACTCCTCTTTCCCAGCCTTAAGCCTCCGGTTCTCTGTGACCAGTCCCTTGCCATTGCTTTCACTATATTCATCAATTTATTAATATTGTTTTCTTTCCCTTTAAGACTATTTTTTACCCTTCTGTTTGCCAATTTTCATCCATAATATATAATTTAAATAAAGCAAATGAATCTTTAAATTTTTAGAACTTGAACTGTACAGTAAGGTATCAATTTCATAATACTCACGAAGCTTGGCACACACTTAAAGCACTAAATAGTCTTCCAGGCACGCCTGCACAGTGATGGGAAGAAAATCTCTTTAGTTCTTTAACCTCGACTTGCTGCCCTTCCTATTTATGTGCATCATCCTTCAACGGTCCATCTACCTTATCTATGTGGCCCAACCCATTTACTCCTGAGATCTACTGACAGAACCTAAAAACATATTGGGTAAAGCCACTGCCTCCCAATTTGGCCTAGTCTTTGTGGTTTTCACTTCACCTCATCTAACTATATATAATGTAGACTATAACATTTGTGCTGGTGCTCGTCTTTCAGTGTTTCTATTTGCAATTGTCTCGGACCTGACAGTTCATATTTTCACAAAGAATGAAGAGGACATCTCAGGTGTCATGGATGTGATTTTCATGCTCTTAGGATGACCGCATGGAAACACAGACGAGCTTATAGGAATTTATAAGCTTCTCTATACCTCTATACTCCATGGAACAAGAAAACACTATATTTCTCGATAATCACCAAGGTAGGGTGTGTTTCCAAATTAGTCTTGTTTTTAGTCAATTAGTTAAAAGATTTTGCTTAATGTTGATGAGTTGCTGTCTTTTCTCTGCATATTATCATTTATTTATGCTATTTATTGATGTGTTCTGTTACATAATTTTATGATTTGTACATGTACACATATTGGGTAGAACCATTGTGTGTGTGTGTGTGTGTGTGTGAGAGAGAGAGAGAGAGAGAGAGAGAGAGAGAGAGAGATTAATGTTGATTGTCATTGCTATAGTATTTAGAATCATGTAGGGGACCCACCTCTGAGCCTGTTTCTGAAAATATTTCTGGGATACATTGGGAAGATCTACACTGATTATAGATAGCACTGTCTTACTGGCTATAATCCTGAGCTAAATAAAAAGGAGAAAGGAAGTCAGGAAAGCACGAGACTTTGTGATTGTCTTCTTCCTAACTATGGATGCTTCTTGTTTCTGCTGCCATTGTTGATCTCGTGGACTGTACCCTCAGACTCAATGAACCAAACAAATCATCCCTCAAATTGATTTTTATTGGATGTTTTCCATAGATATTAGAAAACTAGCTAGTACATTATTTTTTTTTAATCCTGTGAAGATAAAGGATCATAGTGTAGGAAAAAAAATGGTCAGGAATGCTCTGTCCCAAACTGACCCTGCTGCCCTTTACTCCGTGGTGACTTATGATGCCTTTCCCAACCTTCCAAAAATCCTCATATCCTTTCATCTTCTGTATTTCTCACTCTGACCATAACTTATATGTGCCTCTTTCACTTCTATATTTTAGTCTGAAAATAAATATACATTTTCTATATAATTAGACATCATTTACTTATTCCAATATTATATGTATAATATGGGCATCATGGTCCAGGTTTTTTTTAACTTTAGAAAGATGCCTAGTATTGATTCAACATGATAATAACCTGATGCAACTTTTCAAAATGTCCAACATGAAATGCAGACCTAGGAAGTCAGATTCTCTGGTAGGCAGGATCCTAGACATTAGTGTTGTGGAAATTTCTGAGGTAATTTCAACATGAAACCAAGGTGTAGCACCTTGAGAGAACACTGCCTTCATCTAAGACTTATTTATGTGCAATTTTGAATCCCTAAGAGCAAGCTTTAGTGTGGCCAGCAGAGCCCCAAGCAGAAAAAAGTTTTCAGAATCAATGTTATCATCTCTGCAAATCAGTCACTCCTGACAAAACCCATTAGCCAACCTACCGTTTATAATTACAAAATTGCTAAGATAAAATAGGAATGCACTATAGCTTCATATTGACTTGAAATTGTGATTAAGGCAAAGGAGAGGTTGATGCTAACATGTAAATGAACAGCTTAGCTACAGAATAAAAATCATTAAAGGTGATATTCAGCTTACCTCAGGAATGTGGCATTCATAACAGTTATCTTGCAAAACCATTTAGACTCCAACACTCTATTTTATGGTATCTTACTTTTATCCACACATCAACTTTTTAAATGGAAATTGCTCATATGCCATACAATACACGGCTGACTTATTTTATATTTTCTCAGCAGCTTTATGCTATGATTTAAGGTGACTTCCATGAGGGCAAAACAGTCAAACAATATCTTAATAACACAATGATATTAAACGATGCTCATGGCAAAGGGTGACTGTGACATTTGAACACTGATTAGAAACATGAATATAATGCAGATATTTCATCTAACAATTAAATTCAGTGAATCAATTCCCTTTTTGACATATGCAAAAATTTCCCTGAGTAGATAATAATATTTTACCATTTGACTTCCATAAGGAAAAGTGTTTTTTTTTTTTAACAGACAAAGAGTAAGAAAACATTTGCTTATATTTGGATGTATGTTAAGAGTTAGAGAATTCGGGTTACTTTTAATTATCATTGAGAAGGTAGCAACAATTTATACGTTGTCTTTGCTTGTTAAAGTGATAGCAGCTGTTCATTATGCATTGCAACTGCTCCAGGTTTAACTCTTGTCCCCGAGAGCATATGCTCTTCAGAAACATTTTCGGAAACATTTGGATGTTGTCATCCTTATGTCTCTGGAGAGAAAATATGTTCTATTATTTTAATTCTATTTCATCATGTGACTATATCATTTCATTTTCTCTGTAAGGTTGTAATGTATATATCTTGAATATATAACCAAATAACAAAGATATGTGTGCAAACTATGACTCACACTCCTGTAAACTGGATGTTAATGACATCCCTGTCTGTATTATGTTCTCACTAAAAAACGTATCACACTACGAATTTTTGTAATATTTGAAATGCCATCTACATAGCTTCCATATGGGTTTTTTTTTTTTTTTTTTTTTTTTTTTTTTTTTTTTTTTTT
>NW_026067911.1:15405840-15442741 GCF_014885135.2 Alexandromys fortis | reverse complement strand
TTTGGTTTTTCGAGACAGGGTTTTTCTGTAGCTTTGGAGCCTGTCCTGGAACTAGCTCTTGTAGACCAGGCTGGTCTCGAACTCACAAAGATCCACCTGCCTCTGCCTCCCAAGTGCTGAGATTAAAGGCATGCGCCACCACCGCCAGGCGCGCTTCCATATGTTTTGATTTGAGGGAATCTAATATTTTCTGTAATATATTAGCCAATTGGAATATTTGTACAAGTTCATGCCCCAAACCTAGGCAAGTGTGAGTCATGGGTTTGGTTAATGGCTAGGACAGTGCAAATCCATGAAGGAAGAGACTATCTAAATGCAAATGCTAAGAAAGTCATCTAGGTAGATGAGAAGACAATCTAGTGTAGGAAGTGGAAAACTTGACAGGCTGGCAGCATAGTCCAAATCACCATTCTAGCAATGCTTAGCAACATAGAAATCACAGGTGCTCTCCTGTGGAGCAGGTACAAAGAATGTGGGTACTATGAAAGTGTCCCAAACTCATCAGCATCATTCACCTTCTGCTGTGGATACAAAGACAATAGCCAAAAAGAGTTTGGAATAAGAGTCAAAAAAGAGTTTGAAAATAAAATATTTGAAACTGAACTGCTTGGGAAATTTACCTACTAGAATAGACCAGTAGGTAAGGATGATATGCTAGGGAAGGAACACGTCCAGTTAAAGCTTTGCAAAGGCTCCCCCTGCCCCCGGTTTTCCCTCTGAGCTCCAGTGTTCATCTGTCCTCCCTGACTCAGACAAAGATTGGTTTCAGATGTATTGAAGCAGAGCTGAGAACTGCAGGGGAGGAAGGGCAGGACCCAGCTGCATAGAGAGGGAAAGAAGAGAAATACCAAGGCTATGAACTGGCTAGCACACATATGGGGACCAGGATTCAAGGCACAAATCACATGCATCTTATTCTCACAGATGCAACTTTTACAATAATTCATAGCACCACCTCTGCAGAGTAGGGAAGCCAGCACAGGGGTTTGCAGCTTGGCTAAATCTTTGTGGATCATGGAAACAGGCAGAGATGGAATAACAGAAACAATTTCTGGTACTTTAGTCTGTCCTGTCAAGAACTTCTGTGTTCAAATAAAATGCTTGGATAAAGTGTTATCACTTAGACAAAATAAAAAAAAAATAATTTGCAAAACCCCTAGTTACTTATTTATAACTTTTATATTTGTTTAAGTAGTTCGGAGGAATACATTTTCTTTATATTCAGAATTTCATAACTTACCTTTCACATGTGAATTGTAACACACTATAAACATTTAAGTATTTAAAATGAAGAATGGCCCCTCAGCTACGTGCTGACAAGTTTGAGTTGTATGAGGCACCTGATATTTATATTATTTTTCCTCCTGTTTTATTTGGGGAAATTTTTATTTTGAATGGCACAATACAATGCTTTATAAAATGAGATTTAAAAAAAACAAGCTTCCATACTTTCTTCATCCATTCTTCAATTGACGGGCATCTAGGTTGTTTCCAGGTTCTGGCTATTACAAACAATGCTGCTATAAACATAGTAGAGCATATACTTTTGTTGTGTGATAAGGCCTCTCTTGGGTATATTCCCAAGAGTGGTATTGCTGGTTCCATGGGTAGGTTGATCCCTAATTTCCTGAGAAACCTCCACTCTGCTTTCCAGAGTGGTTGCACAAGTTTTCATTTCCACCAGCAATGGATGAGTGTACCCCTTTCTTCACAACCTCTCCAGCAAAGGCTATCATTGGTGTTTTTGATTTTCGCCATTCTGACAGGAGTAAGATGGTATCTTAAAGTTGTCTTGATTTGCATTTCCCTGATCGCTAAGGAAGTTGAGCATGACCTTATGTGTCTTTTGGCCATTTGAACTTCTTCTGTTGAGAGATCTCTGTTCAACTCAGTGCCCCATTTTATAATTGGGTTGATTAGCCTTTTACGGTCTAGTTTCTTGAGTTCTTTATATATTTTGGAGATCAGACCTTTGTCAGTTGCGGGGTTGGTGAGGATCTTCTCCCAGTCAGTGGGTTGCCTTTCTGTCTTAGCAACAGTGTCCTTTGCTTTACAGAAGCTTCTCAGTCTCAGGAGGTCCCATTTATTCAATGAGGCCCTTACTGTCTGTGCTGCTGGAGTTATATGTAGGAAGTGGTCTCCTGTGCCCAGTATGGAATATATACATATTAGAGTACTACTCAGCAGTAAAAAAACAAGGACTTCTTGAAGTTTGCAGGCAAATGGATGGAAATAGAAAACACCATCCTGAGTGAGGTAAGCCAGACCCAAAAAGAGGAACATGGGATGTACTCACTCATATTTGGTTTCTAGCCATAAATAAAGGACATTGAGCCTATAAATCGGGTTCTTAGAGAAGCTAAATAAGGAGGAGAACCCAAAGAAAATCATATAGGCATCCTCCTGAATATTAACCATCATCAGGCGATGAAAGGAGACAGAGACAGAGACCCACAATGGAGCACCGGACTGAAATCTCAAGGTCCAAATCAGGAGCAGAAGGAGAGAGAGCACAAGCAAGGAACTCAGGACCTCGAGGGGTGCACCCATACACTGAGACAAGGGGGATGGATGTTCTATCGGGAACTCACCAAGGCCAGCGGGTCTGGGTCTGAAAAAGCCTGGGTTAAAACCGGTCTCGCTGAACATAGTGGACAATGAGGACTACTGAGACCTCAAGAACAATGGCAATGGGTTTTTGATCCTACTGTACCTATTGGTTTCGTGGGAGACTAGGCAGTTTGGATGCTCACCTTACTAGACCTGGATGGAGGTGGGTGGTCCTTGGACTTCCCACAGGGCAGGGAACCCTGATTGCTCTTTGGGCTGACAAGGGAGGGGGACTTGTTTGGGGGTGGGGGAGGGAAATGGGAGGCGGCGGTGGGGAAGAGACAGAAATCTTTAATAAATAAATAAAAAAATTAAAAAAAACAAGCTATATAACCTTTTAAAGTGTTTTTATTCCTAAGTCAATGAAATGACTCCATGGATAAGGAAGCTTGCTGCCAAGTCAGAGGACCTGAGTTCAATCCCTGGGACCCATAGGGTAGAAGAAGAGAACTGGTTCTTACAAGTTTGCTGAACTTGTTTCATGACCTGTGGCATACACGTATCTCCATGCCTCCATAAATAAAAATAAAAAAAGTGTGAAAGAATTAAAAACAGCTTTGTTTCTAATGGCAGTGTACATGTATGTGGTCTTTGAATATTAAATGTTTGTGTGTTCTGTGTATTTGTGAGCATAGATAAATTGTGCATTTGTATCTTGTGACTACAATGAAAAGCAGGAAGAATAGTGGAAGGCTCAATGAATATAAAAATTCCAGTTTTGGCATTGCAAATGGTTTTTCCTAATTGCATTCAGTGGTGTAAAATCTTCTATACTGTAGACAAGTTTGCAAACTTTCTTTTACAAACCTAAATTTTAAAATAAGTACATATGAAAATTTTAATTCTATTGGTACAGTGCTGCTGCAAGTCTTCAACAGCCTTATCTCTCTTTTGTTGTTGTGAACAAAGAAGCCTTGTTTCATCTGAGTGCTTTGTTCTAAGTAGTGATTACTCAAAATTAAGCTTTTTCGTTAAAAGAAGATTTAGTTTTCAAATCACTTAGTTTATAGCAACCAAGGAGTTTTTATTCAAACTTCTTTGAAGTCTACATGCTTCTGTTTAAATGGGGGTGAATGTCATACATTTATTGCCTCACTTGTCCAGAATTAGCTTTTTACTAAATGAAGTTTATGAATATGTAGTTTATAGGACTGTGTAGTTAAAGACCATGTAGTTAAAATAACTGCATGGCTTATTTTTCAGGCAACATCCCTGATGTGTATGCATTTTAACGTGGATTAAGCCAGAGTCCTATGAAGACAATCTTGTGTTGTTCTTTCCCGCCCGTATATTCTGCCTAACTGAAAATTAGTCGGTGTTCTTTTTCCATTCAGTTGTACTCTTGATTAAACTTTCCGTATGATGCAAAATCTGACCTGGAGCTAAGGATGCAGCCAGGGTAACTACTTTTAAGTGAATGTGTTAGAGATAAATACAAGTCTTCGAAGGGGATGTGATCTTGAGCGATGATATGGCAGGTTCCAAAACACAATTTCCAGTCCAGCTCTGACAGTTCCTTTCATGATCTGGGTTAAGTCATCTTTACTCCTTCAATTTTTGTTTCTAGAGCTTTCTAGACCGGGACCCCTATCTGGAGAACTACCCTCCCACTTGAAGGCCAGAGAACTCTTCCTTCCAGATGAGTGAAAAGAGGCACTGTCACGGAGGCAGCAGGATGTAATCCTTGGTTGTGGCTGCCCAGCCAGGCTGCAGGAGCTAATCGTGGGAATGTTAATGAGACCAAGGAGGTGGCAGATGCTCACATGCCTTTACAATCAAAATCCCACCAGCAAATGCCTCCAATAGAAACTGCAGGGACATCTTGGCTCCCTGGAGTTGAGGATCCACCCACCCGTAGCCACATGCCACCTGTTAGATCTATTGTTTACTAACCCATGACAGCATTGTTTGTTGTTTTCTGCAATGACTTTATGGCACTAGTTTTTTTTTTTTTTTTTTTTTTTTTTTTTTTTTTTTTTTTTTTTTTTTTTTTTTTTTTTTTTTTTTTTTTTTTTTTTTTTTTTTTTTTCTTTTTTTAACTATACTGGAGGAATGGAACATCAGATTCTTTATTAGGAAGTATTTGCATCCACAGAAGTTACAGGGAGAGATTTTTGTTCATTAGAGTATACACTTCCTATAACCGAATACGAATCAATACATACACTGATAAACACTCTGCTCTTGAAACAGTTGACCGAGGTTATTTATGTTACACAGATGTATGGGACCATAAGGTTTTCATTATGAGTTTGAGGAGCATTCTTGTCCTTAAAGGGAAAATTACAATAGGGAATTTAGGATTTGCCTCCAAAAACGGTGATGCATGCCAGTTATTTAGCCCACCATTTAGAAAGCTAAAATAGGATGGTATGTAAATCCCCAGCCAGTGATATGGTCTGAAATATAAATAAATAAGTTTGCGATTTAGCGTTATTATAAGTTGTTACCTATAATGAAAAAATAATAGCATTTGATTCTCCTGAGTATCTTAGCCAAAGTGCTCTGCACAGACCTGTCTTGGTCTCATTAGAGCTGTTGCTTAGAAATGAACAGTTATTGGTAAACCAAGAATCACCCAGTTTGTATCAGTGCATCCACGTCATCAGCAGACACCAAGTGTAACACATTCTATAGCCCTTTAAAAAGCCTGTGTCTTTCCAGGCCTGCTCTTTTTCTCCTTCAACCTCTTTCTTTTGGTCTTTGCATAGATCGCCCCACCCCACCCCCAATAAATCTCTCAAATGAGGTCTGTAGCATGCTGTGGCCTTGTGGCGTTCCTTGTCCCCATCTGCCAAGTTACTCTTCCAGTATGAAGCCCTAACAGTCACGCTCCCTTAGATATGTAAGACTAGAAAGACTTGAGTGTTATGTTCAAGGAAATGAGATGAGTGATTATAATGGAGGAGAGCAGATCTGAATCGACAGTGGCCAGTAAGGGATATGTGCCAGAGCTTTCCATTGGGTGTTCCAGAACTCTCTAGGAAATTAGCAGAGGATGCAAAACTCTGAGAAACTGAGTACATATTGGTTACTTTCATTACTAAGAACATATATAGTGGCTTTGCAGAGATGTCGTAGAGAGCATCAGACCTGATTCTAGTATTGAATTTGTGGTAGTTTGTCCTACTAGCAAAGTTCCAGAAGGGAGGGTCCCTCTCTGCCAAGGTAAGCAAAATCTGCTATTGTTATGGGTGTCCCCGAGAAATGGCCCCTCAGACACAGTTTACAGTCAGTTGAAAGTCTTTATCCCATTCAACTGGGACTATACTCAGGTATCAGGAAAACCTTTGTCCAAGGGTCTAGAGCATGATGTTTTTGAAGGCAAAAATATGCTCTGTCATCTCTTTTGGCAGCAGCAGTGGGTGGGATGGTAGGGGGTTGGCCATGGCTGCCTACAAGCAAGCAGTTTTTAAGAGAAGCCTGAATAAGCAGGTAGCTGGGAGTGTGGTCTGCAAGCAGTTAGTAGATAAGATAACTGGGGTATCTTGACCTTGGATTCCAAGAAAAGATTTGGGTAATTTTCTGCCTTCTCACCAAAAAGATCTAATTCTAGTGAAGCCTAACATGGATTCAACAAGAACACAGGACGGAGGAACCTCTGCAGTGTCTTGATCTCATATTACGGTCTCATATCTCTTCAGCTATTGTGACCCTCACTGACATGAAAACAATTACTTAGGTTGCAATTTCCGCGTTCACTGTGGAATTCCTTTTGTTATCATGCATTAAGAATAGAGATTTGTAGATGGAATACATTTTATAAGCTTATACCGCTGTGATCCATTCAGATGTTGGCTGTGTAGACTCTGTGGCACAGGATTATTCTGCTTATAAAGATCTTAGAGACTATAGTAAACAAAAGCCGTGTTTTTTTTTTTTTTTTTTTAACAGTGTAGCATGTGCTTCTGACTTACTGAGAAGTCAGATATGGAGGCCTGAGGGAACAATATGTAAATGCAGGCAGGCTGTTTACGCTGGGATCTGTTCCTGCATAGTAATCATATCCAATCCTAGCAGAACCTTCCGAATTTCAAACACAGAGGCACAGCAAAACAGACAGAACCACAGCAAGCAGTGTAGGATGGCTGTGAAGTGCTCAAATATACTCGCGGTTCCTGAAAATCAGAGATTTCTGTAAGTTTAAAAATACATAAAAATATCTTTTTAATTATATTAGTGTGCTCCGATGAACTGCTCTGGGAGGGGGAATCATTTTGAGATTTGTTCTCCCATACTTTTTTTAATATATATTTTTCTAAAAGAATACATTGAAGCAGAAATAATAACCATTTGAAGAAAAATTATTATTGAGGGCAATAGGGATTGTGAATATTATTTCATGATTTCATTAAACACACATTAAGAACTCATATATTCTATGTTCTTTATGTTTCTTCCGATCTAAAGAAGGTCTCTTTGTAATTATTTTGTGGTCGCTGACTCTAAAGCTTCTGCCTGGATATCGGAAAGCACATATGCTTGCCTTAAATTAAACCATAGTTTTCACTACAAATGTTACTGTCTTTTATTTGGCAGAATTTCTGTCAAAACATGATGGAAAGTACTCCAGATCATCAGGACTTCTATTTATGTCTTCCCCCAACACACCCTGAGTTTGGGATTTTTTTTTTCTTTTATTCGAAAATAAAGAGAAGACCACTGATGGGATGCTGGGGCAACATCAAAGAGCCGGGAGGTGGGAAGTGGTCCTCTTTGATCTCTTGCCCCTATCAGTGCCCTGGACTCTGCTACCCTCTGAATTTTGTCAGTCCTCCGGATGGCTCTGGTTAAAGTTAGGAATACTTCTGATTCCTGTATAAACAAACACCCTTTCCTCAGTCTCCCAGGGACTTTTCTCTTTTGTCCAAGAAGTTAAAGACAACTCAGAGGTGATTTCTTCTAGAAAAATCTAGTCTCAGGGAGATTTTGTAAATTTATGAAGTCCTTCTACCTAAAGAAACTGAGATATTTAGAGCCAGTTGAAGTTTTGAGTGTCCACTTTGCCTCTTCAGTGTGCCCTCATCTGTGCCAGGGGAGAGCTTCAGTGAATCCTATGTCAGCAGTCCTGGTGTTCAAAGGGACTGTCCCAATCACACTGTGTCAGTGGATTTCTGGTGGCTGATTTTATTGTACAGGTTTCATTTTCTTTCCATAAGAAAATTGACCTTTAGGTTGGAAACATGGCTCAGTTGGGAAAATACTTACTGCTAAACGTAAGGACCTGAATACAAATCCCCGGGACTCATGTACAAAGTCAATGCTTCATCTTAGTCCTTGGTAGTTGGAGAAAACCGGCTCTCTCAGGCTATCTGGCTTTATTTAACCTGTCGGTGATCTTGATCTTCAAAATATGTTGGAGATATGCTGGAGGAGCACATGACGTCAACCTCTGGCAGTAGCACAAACATATTTGTGACCCAGTATGCACACATCTAGATATGTGAATATGCATTTGCATCGCACACTCAAAAAGAAAAAGGAAAACATCACCTCAGTTTCTTATTATTCTTTCTTCCATAGCTACGCAGTTTGGGGGGAGAGGAAACTTTAAATATACAGTCGCAGTTTCCCGTTATCAAGAAACAAGCCATTGCATTTATTAAATTGTAGCTCTCTGAAAAATAACTTAAATATTATGAGTTCTAGTTCCCTTATCCATAAATGGTTCTGAGATTAACTTGATCAACATGAGTTGGTGATGATTCAACAGTATTCAGTGTGTACTGTTTTAAGTTGGTGACTGTGTTTCAGCTCTTTGTTCTATGTGAAGAGAAGAGACATTTCATATCCCAGGGGGAAAACCGCTTTGCTCTGGATCAATCACAACAGCTCCATTCATTATCTTTGCTGTAGGTGGCTGAAAGGATAAACACGGGATACAATTTTATCCAGCGAGTTTTGAGAGGTAATCAGTTGTAGACATCTAGAAAATACTCTACTTCCTGATGAAAGATCTAGTATCCAGATTGTGGCTCTATGTTTATTGTGAGCGAAGTCATGTTTCTTATAAGTATACGGCTGTCCTGAGGTCATAAAGAAGCATCCTCTAGGATAACCCAGCATATTGACATCCCCAGTGGAAAGACAGGAGGCACACAGTTCATGAAGATATCATCAATGCCTATTTATTTAGGATTAGAAGTGACTTTAACGTTTGCATCATGTGATGTGAAACAAAAATTCTCTCTTAAATCTTTTGCCCACATTCTATTATTTAAATCCTACTCATTTTAAAAATCATAAATGTTTCAGTGCAAACTTTACAGATAGAAGTAAATGATAAATGTGTATGCATATATAGGCATGTATTATGTGATATATATATATATTTATATATATATATAAAACTCCACTTGAACATAATAGTTTTCAGCAATTGTCACCCTTTCTTTTTATTACATTCTAAGAGCTACATTTCATTATTAGATAGAATATTGCTCTTTTAGGTGATTCTTTTTTCATAAATTGCTAAAGAGTTCATTTTCTTTTATTTATTTATTTATTTATTTATTTATTTATTTATTTATTTATTTATTTATTAAAGATTTCTGCCTCCTCCCTGCCACCACCTCCCATTTCCCTCCCCATCCCCCGATCAAGTCCCCCTCCCTCTTCAGCCCAAAGAGCAATCAGGGTTCCCTGCCCTGTGGGAAGTCCAAGGACCACCCACCTCCATTCAGGTCTAGTAAGGTGAGCATCCAAACTGCCTAGGCTCCCACAAAGCCAGTACGTGCAGTAGGATCAAAAACCCATTGCCATTGTTCTTCAGTTCTCAGTAGTCCTCATTGTCCGCTATGTTTAGTGAGACCTGTTTTACCCCAGGCTTTTTCTGACCCAGGCCAGCTGGCCTTGGTGAGTTCCCGATAGAACATCCCATTGTCTCAGTGTGTGGGTGCACCCTCGTGGTCCTGAGTTCCTTGCTTGTGCTCTCTCTCCTTCTGCTCCTGATTTGGACCTTGAGATTTCAGTCCGGTGCTCCAATGTGGGTCTCTGTCTCTGTCTCCTTTCATTGCCTGATGAAGGTTAATATTCAGGAGGATGCCTATATGTTTTTCTTTGGGTTCTCCTTCTTATTTAGCTTCTCTAGGATCACGAATTATAGGCTCAATGTCCTTTATTTATGGTTAGAAACCAAATATGAGTGAGTACGTCCCATGTTCCTTTTTTTGGGTCTGGCTTACCTCACTCAGGATAGTGTTTTCTATTTCCGTCCATTTGTATGAAAAATTCAAGAAGTCATTGTTTTTTACTGCTGAGTAGTACTCTAATATGTATATATTCCATTTTCTTAATTCTTAAAATATACATTTTTTTAAAAAATGATTAACTTCATTTGAATAGTTATTCTCTAAGATGTTTTATGCCTTAGGTGGGAATCTGCTTGAGATTAAAGTATTCTGGGTATACAATATCATGTATAACTGGCTAATTTGTCATATTTAAATTGACTTTTCCATATATGAAAGAAAATTAATTCTGTGATAAGAGAGGTATAATGCTCATATAAATAGTAGCATGCTATGTTTCTTACTATAAAAAGTCATTTTTTTCAATTAAGCTTTAGATTCTTTTCTCAGTTCTATTCTCTTTGTAATATTACATACATATAGACATACAAATATATCCACATGCACAAATGGCTGTTTTTTTGTTGTTTATCTGTTTGTTTGTAGAAAGTCTTCACTGTTTATCTCCAGTTGTCCTCCAACTCACAGAGATCTGCTTGTTTCTGCCTCCCTGGGTATTGGGATTAAAGACATGTGACACCACTGGCCAGTCACAAATGCCATTTAATAGTGGGGCTATGTTCTGATATCAGGTGATTGTATGTGGATACAAATGGGTATATTTACACAATGTCAGTTCCTGGTAAAGTGACTAGGCTTTAATCTTAGGACACTACCAATATAAATCTCATCCTCTTTTGAACAGAGATGCCTTGCTGAGTTCATAAGTAAGTATAATTCAAATACATTTGACGTTTGCTTATAAACACCATTGCTGTCATTTGTGAGCAGTTAAGATCTAAGTATTTGTAGTTCCAGAATTCAACTTCATAGCTAGGTATCTGCTGTATTTATAGTTCATTAATCATTTGGTGTTTTGATTTTTTGAAATTATTATTATACTATACTCTTAATTATTCTCGTTGGAAGCTGTTTTTGAAAAGATATCAACTTCATCTTTTTCCTGAAAAATTAAGTTCCTATAATTTTATAATCCTGTTTTAACTATACTGAAAATCACTAGGTTAAAGTTCCTTAAAAGAAAGCAAGTGGTGGTTGACCACTAGGACATGACTAATTTTATACCAATACTGAGAAAATAAGCAACTGAGTCCCGGCATTACCAACAATATGATTATACTTAATAATAGTGATTTTAATTACATAACTCATAATACTCAATAATTCATAATAAACTCAACATTATATTAAAAAATATCTGTTCCAAATGTTTATTCCAATTTAATGCCTGTGGAAAAAAATTGCCTTAATTTTCATTATGCAAGGGAATCTGTGAAGTTATCCTTTATAATTTTTGAACTTTTATTTTGAGAATAGTCAGTAGTCTATGAGGAGTAGAATGCCCAAAGTTGGAATGCTCAAATGCCTGGCCAAATAATACATTCTTTTAAGGGTCACCCAGAAGGAGTATTCATAGAGAGGACTTAGAAGATAATCACAGACAGTCCACTTTCTGCCATGCTTCCACTTGTTCTTTCGGCATGAACAAGAAGTAACTAAGTATAAAGAAGTTTAAAACTAACATTACTTACCAGTTTCAAATACATAGCCTGAAATCCTAAATATATATGCATACACAGAAGTAATGGAAATATTTTGTTTTCAGAAATCGCTGCCTAACAAAACCTAGATCTCTTTTTCTGAAAAATGTTTTCCTGTAAGTGAAAACTATATTCCCTAAATGGATAAACAGGATAATATCTGGAATAAGACATTGAATCCAAAGCTTAATTTCCTTCCTTGCCGTGAAACCAATCAGAGAAAAATTCCTTATATCAATTCTACTTAATGCTCTTTAATTGATAATGTCTGAGCTCAGGCTCTTCTTACAGTAATCTTCTCCTCATGCCGATTTTCTTCATACCCTGGAGGAGCCAAGTCTCACAGCCCATAGAATTAAGTTCCATCTTTTTAGAATGCCTGACACTGGTGACAATAGATGACTCGGTAACAATGTTTCTCTGACTTCAATGTACATGGGAACCACCTAAAGATCGTATTAATTTGCACAGCATGTTTAAGTAGGGTTAGGTTGCTGTCTGGGATTTTGCATTATCATAATGTTCCCATATGTAGCCCCACCTCCTGCTCTGTAGACCATCACTGACTGGCCAGTTTTACTTAAGAATGGCGAGTCACTTCACTCAAAGTCATTTCAGCTACAACTATAATAATTACGTAAGCTGAGATTCTTGCTTCAGGAATTCTTGCTTTTAAAGGAATGGATTTAAGAAGCCCGGTGTCGTAGAGCAGATCTTTAATCCCTGCACTGGGGAGGCAGAAACAGGTGGCTTTCTGTGAGTTTGAGGCCAGCAAGAGCCAGAGCTACAGAGAGAAACCATGTCATAAAAACCAGAAAACAAAACAAAATGAGGACAGATTTAATGTCATTAATCCCAATGTCGATCTTGCTGAATCAAGTTTACCTGTGACCTGGTCTTAGTCTCAGAGTCTGACTGGGATTACAGTGCGGGCTCATTTCCTAGTCTCCAGGTCTCTGGATATGCCTCCATTTTGTCTTCATTTTGATCTCCACTCTCATAACCTGCCTGTTGTAGAAGACCCGGAGCCAAGTAATGAATAGCAACTCACCTAGATGTCTCCCATTTGGACTCAGAAGATCATCTTTTGCCAAACTTTAAGTCACCTACTGGAACTTGGCATGGTCCCTTTGGCAGGACATCCCAGATACTGATTGCCCATGCAGACACAATTAACTTAACACCTGTCACTCCGGTCAATAGATTCCAGCTCTTTCTGGCTCTTGGCTTTCTCTGCCTCCTGAACGGCCGTGTCTTCAGGTGTGCGGCTGACCAGTGGTCCTTAGCCCATTTTGTTCTGATCAGAGTTTATCAGAGTTTCTTCTACTCCACAGGTTGAAATTCTGGATAGAGTTTTATTTTTCGTGTCTTAACTTAGGTTGGCAAATTTGTGCCAACAGGAGGTGGATACTGTTTACTCAGTTTTTACTATTATATTCTTGACTAGATTAGTTGAGGGACTCCAGGGAAAGAAACCATACATGACTGGTTAAAGGAATAATAATATTTTTAAATAAAAATATTTAACCAACTTTATCTTTCCTTATTTTTGACAAAATTTCATATAAAATTATACACACAAATATATATATACATACACAAATATACATATAGATGTATATGCATATACATATGTATATAAGTTTATGTACATATCTGTATATGTGTGTATATGTCTATATTATTATTCCCTTTAGGTCATGTTAGAACAGGCACAACATACCAGATGTATATCTGATCTAATATAAAGATTACTGAGTATCCAGAAGACATCTTTTAATTTTAGAATATAGAATTAGATGTATTTATATGGTAAAGAATCTACTTAGATATGCTTAGCAAATCTTATAAAATTTTCTTCAATGAAACCATAGCCTTTCAAGATCGTCATATCTCTATATGGCTGGTTTTTTCTGTTATGCTTCATAAGTGGCCTTCATAAAGTCAGCTGGAGAGAGTTTCAGCTTTCCAGCCTAAAATATAGGGAAAAAAGGATTATAGATATAACACACATTTCCTTTTCTTCAACAAATGTCAAGCAGAAAATTAATGCACAAAAGCTAAGAAAATAGCTTTTGTTGTGGGTCTACTCTGACCCAGCCTTTGTGCATTTATCAATCGCTAAGATTCTTGCAAGAACTTTTGGAGAAAGTTATTATTGTAACCACCTCTAAAGGAGGATGTGGACCCATTGAAGTCAGGTGAATGTCTCAGAATTCTACAGCTTTCAGTGGTTGGCACCTGTAATCACTCATTGGCTCAACTCATCTACCAGGCGCTTTCTTTTAATCAGCTCTGGAGTACTGGGTTTTCTTAACTTCACAAATCTTTGATTAAGCCCCTTCTCTTCTCTAATTTCCCAGGATACACTGTAGAGTAATTATTGTGGCTTATTATGCCCATATGGTGTCAAGGAGGGTCATGCATTCCTTCTACAAAGCAGTGCATAATAAATGCCAGGGGAGACTGAAATGTTATCTCAGTCTAGAAGAGAACAAAATATATGTTTTTTTCAATTTTCATGGTAGTAAAGATGTGATATAGTGATGGCAAGTGAATATGTACTATTCTAATATTCTAACTGATTGTAAATTTCCATATGCTGTTATGAAATATAAATTAATAAATATGATGTTTAAAAAATCCACTTCTGCATTTCACAAATGAAACTTTTTTATATTCCAGTACCAAGAGAGACATTTTTCATTTAACATGAAGAAACTTAAGCCTTAGAAGTGAGGCTTAGTTTTACCTTACTCTTTAATAGGAAAAAAATTTTAATGACTCAGGCATAGAAAGCTGGCTTTTCTTTAAAAAACATAAGGAATCAACATAGATCATGCATGTACATGTAAACACATGCATACACATGCACGTGTACTTCCACACACCTCACATGCGTGTACACACATGTAACCACAAGTATTTACACCTCCCTATACACATAGAAGGATAAACACATAATGAGAGAGATAGAAATCATGGATAAAATATGTCCAGCATACTGGACACAGTCAACTTCAAATCCAGAGACCCAGAACCACTCTCATGTCTGGCTTCACTTACATGGCCACATTATTAAAGCTGTGAGAACATTCCTCATGTTTGCCACTAGAAGCAGCCATATCAAAGGTGACGGACTTTTAGGACTATGGCATCGGCTGTCTTTCACTTGCTGTCTGAGAAGTTCTGTGAGAAGATCATCCATGGGTTCACACATTTGCCAAAGTCCTAAAGAAGTAAGTTCTACCAGCCCATGGTCACATGACTGCTTAAAAAGAAGCTCATCGTCTTCCTCCTCAGTAGTAGTCTCGATACAGTTTGTTTGCAATCATCTTATGGGGGTATTTTAGATAGAACCCATAAGAAGAAAAAAATAAATAAAGATATCAAGAGGATATGTAAACAACTCAGGAGGACATTAGTCTGTGAACATGAAATGATATTTGGTGCCCAGACACCTGTAAGTGAAAAGAGCCATCCTCCATAAGATGATTCCAAAAACATTAAAGTCATAATCACAGAAAAACATTCTTGATGGCTACATCTCACCTGGCAATTATGATAATTACCTTGGGGAATGACACTGAAGTCATTTTCATAATATTTATGTGCAAGCAGACTGTCAGAAGTAAGAGGAAGATTTTCTAAAGCATTGCATTCTAAGAAAAGGGGAAGGCTTATCCTGTAAATTAAGGTAATCAAACCCTAGTCATAAGTTTTGGGGGTATGCTTACCACATTCCCAAAGAAAATTCTACTCCTACTGGTGGAATTAGATTACTTTGGAACACCCATTCCCCGAAATTTGAATAGTCACTGATTTCTTCTTTCTTTGCTTCTTTGGCTTTTACAGAGGGGTTCACTAAAGCCTCAACTGATATAATTATTGGCTCAGATTGTTAGCGATCTAGGCCAGATGGCCGTGGATTTCGAAAGTCCCGGTTGCTTGTGGTGGTTTTCAGAGTTTGTCTATAGGTTTGGGGATCAGCAGTTTGAAAGGGTTGCAAACTTGTGAAATGGTGTTATTCATGGGGGCAGAGTGTTCATCAGCGTGACCCAGCAATAAACGCATTCATTACGGCTTCCCCATTCTGCACAATTTGCCACACAGCACTGGTTTCAGGAGGGGGGGGAAGAGAGACAATGGCTTATAAAATGCTTTTGAATGCCTAAGAGGAAGGCGAGTTCGTGCTGGGACTCTTCTGATTTCTTCTTTGGGAAGAACCTTCTCAGGTGACTTTAGCTGAGTTCTGCTGAGAGTAAGCAAAGTGGAAAAATTGGAAAATTACTTTTTAAAAAATGTGTTTCTGGGGGGCAAAATAGCGTGGGAGAAAATAAATGGAAAACAAGTTACAGGCAGATTCTGTGAAGCAGGGACTATGCAAGTGGCGGAAGACTGCTGGGGAATAATGCAGACGGTGGGGGAGGGGAGCAAGAATGGAGCTACAGTGATAAACTTAAGAAGAAGCCGCAGAGCAGAAGGAACATCATAAATAATCATATTTTCAAATAAGAATACCATATCAACTCTGTGACCTGGATACAGCACCAACCTCCTGAGATATTTCCAGCACTCTGATGCACACAAAACGCAATTTTCAGCTCAGGCATTTTATTTCTCAGTGTAAACAACCTTTGGGTTTTTTAAAATATATATCTGGAAACTGTTTTCATAAATAATGTATGTAGTATAAAAATTTGACTTGTAAAGTATTGAGTCCATGTCCCCTCAGTACTCATCGTGAAAACTCACTACGGATAGACAATATTCTGTGGGTAGAATTCGCTAGGCAAAAACTACCAATTTTACCCAAGATAAATATGATTTTGTTTTTTAAGTGCAAACAAAGAAATATCAGACACAGTTTTGCTCAAGCCAAAGAAAGGGTTGAAATAAGGCAGAATTACTTTGCTAATTAGTTCCAAATTCTGAGGTGTTCCTTTAAATCTTGCCAATTAAGAGACACCAGGAGTGTAAGATAGCCCCTTTCTTATCTTCAAAGAGTAAAGATGAAAGAAGACAGAAAATGAAACCTCTCCACTTGGGCTGCTCTTTAAAACAGAGCTCCAAGAAAATCGGCTCCTGTTCTCCTTGGAGAAGAAAAGACTCAAGTATTTGCCGAGGGGGAGGGGAAAGCGCATAATTAGAAGCAAGTTTTCCCATTTTATTAAATTCCTCCACCGACAAAATGCTTGGAGGTATTTTAAGTGAAACCGGCATTTAAGGGACCCCGAAAAGCAGATGATTACATGTTTGTGACAGAAGAAAAGGGCAATTAAAAAAAAAAAAAAACAAGAACTATTTAATGTGCCATATAAATACAGGCGACCAGAAGTTGATTTAAAGTTTTTTCCTGCTTTCTTTTTTCTCTTTTTTCCCTGCCTTTTTCTTTCTTTCTTTTCTTCTCTCTCTTTTTTTCTTTTCCTTTCCTGCTGTAATTTGTCTCCCCTTTGTCGCGGCACGCTTGAAGAAAGTAGATGGAGGATGGAGGAGGGGCGGGGAGGACTGGAGCCCACCCCCGGCCGCGCTCCCGCGTCCCCCGCCAGTCCCTAGCCCGCGCCCGACACCCTCCCGCTCCCACCCTCCACGCGCGCCCTCCCTCGCTCCGGTGACTCCAGCAGCTTCGGATTTGGAAGCTCGCTGATTGGCTGGAAGCGATTCAACACACGCCAGGCAAAGAGCTTTGTCTGAGTTGAAGTGAAGTTGTAGAGATTTTTCAGACTGGAGTCAGCAATCACGGGTGTTTAGTCTGCAGTCGAGCAGAGAAAAGGAAAGGAAAAAAAGAAAAAAAAATCAAGAATCGCCTGGGAAAGACACACTGCAGACTCCGCCAGCACCCTGCAATAGATGGGGACGGAGTCCACGCGGGGAGCCAGGCCGAGGTGACACGCTGCTCCCAGCCGGGAGGACTGGCGGCCACCCCCACCAGGAGAGGACTTCACGCTCTCGTCCGGAAGTCGCCACACGGTGTGTATGAAAAGTGAAGTTTGTGAGCTGCTAATTGCTGTGTGATTAAGAGTCGCTTTCAAGTCTCAGAGACCTGATGTGGTTTAGAGCTCTGAGTGGCGGGGAGGAAGTTGCTGGGATTGCCGGGCTGATTTAACTCGCCCTGGGAACGGAATATAGGGACCGACCAATGCACCAAATGAATGCTAAAATGCACTTTAGACTCGCACTTGCACTTGTGATGGCGTTTTTCAGCTACGATGTCTTGGGTAAGAATCTGAAATACAGAATTTATGAGGAGCAGAGGGTCGGATCGGTAATTGCTAGACTATCAGAAGATGTAGCTGACGTTTTATCGAAGCTACCGAACCCTTCAGCTGTTCGTTTTCGAGCCATGCCACGGGGGAATTCTCCTCTCCTGGTGGTCAATGAGAATACCGGAGAAATCAGCATAGGGGCTAAAATCGACCGCGAGCAACTATGCCAAAAAAACTTGAACTGTTCGATAGAGTTTGATGTGCTCACTCTGCCGACCGAGCATTTGCAGCTGTTCCATATTGAAGTGGACGTGTTGGACATTAATGACAATTCCCCTCAATTCTCAAGACCCGTCATTCCCATTGAGATATCGGAGAGCGCGGCAGTCGGGACTCGAATCCCGTTGGACAGTGCGTTCGACCCAGATGTTGGGGAAAATTCCCTCCACACCTACTCGCTCTCTGCCAATGATTTTTTCAATATCGAGGTGCGGACCAGGACAGATGGGGCCAAATACGCTGAACTCATAGTGGTGAGGGAGTTGGATCGCGAGCTGAAGGCGAGCTACGAACTTCAGCTCACGGCCTCCGACATGGGAGTGCCCCAGAGGTCTGGCTCCTCCATTCTGAAAATCAGTATTTCGGATTCCAACGACAACAGCCCTGCCTTTGAACAGCCCTCTTACACAATACAACTCCTAGAAAACTCCCCAGTTGGAACCTTGCTCCTGGATCTAAATGCCACCGATCCAGATGAGGGCGCTAATGGGAAAATTGTGTATTCTTTCAGCAGTCATGTGGCTCCCAAAATTATAGAGACTTTTAAGATCGACTCAGAAAAGGGACATTTGACTCTTTTCAAGCCAGTGGATTATGAGGTCACCAAGTCCTATGAGATTGATGTTCAAGCCCAAGATTTGGGTCCCAATTCCATTCCTGCTCATTGCAAAATTATAATTAAGGTTGTGGATGTCAATGACAATAAACCTGAAATTAGCATAAACCTCATGCCCCCTGGAAAAGAAGAAGTATCTTATGTTTTAGAAGGGGATCCCATTGATACATTTGTTGCCATTGTCCGAGTTCAAGACAAGGATTCTGGGCTGAATGGAGAAATAATCTGTAAACTTCATGGGCATGGACATTTTAAACTTCAGAAGTCCTATGAAAACAACTACTTAATCTTGACCAATGCCACGCTGGATAGAGAGAAGAGATCTGAATACAGTTTGACTGTGATTGCTGAGGACAAGGGCACACCCAGCCTCTCTTCAGTGAAACATTTTACTGTTCAAATCAATGACATAAACGACAATCCACCTCGCTTCCAGAGGAGCCGATATGAATTTGCCATCTCCGAGAATAACTCACCAGGGGCCTATATCACCACGGTGACAGCCACAGATCCAGATCTTGGTGAAAATGGACATGTGACGTACACCATTTTGGAGAGTTTTGTCTTGGGAAGTTCCATTACCACGTATGTAACCGTTGACCCATCTAATGGCGCCATCTATGCCCTCAGGATCTTTGATCATGAGGAAGTAAGCCAGATCACTTTTGTGGTGGAGGCAAGGGATGGAGGCAGCCAGAAGCAGCTTGCAAGCAACACCACCGTCGTTCTGACCATCATTGATGAGAATGACAACATCCCTGTGGTGATAGGGCCAGCCATGCACAATAATACTGCAGAAATCTCCATCCCCAAGGGAGCTGAAAGTGGCTTTCACGTCACAAGAATAAGGGCGGTTGACAGAGACTCCGGTGCAAATGCTGAATTCAGCTGCTCCATAGTAGCAGGTAATGAGGAGAACATCTTCCTCATGGATCCCAGATCATGTGACATTCACACCAATGTCAGCATGGAATCCCTTCCCTCCACTGAATGGACACTCTCTGTTATCATCCAGGACAAAGGCAATCCTCCCCTTCATACTAAAGTTCTTCTAAAGTGCATGATCTTCGACTACGCAGAATCTGTGACCAGCACAGCCATGACCTCTGTCAGCCAAGCATCCTTGGATGTGTCCATGATCATCATTATTTCCTTAGGAGCAATCTGTGCAGTGTTACTGGTTATCATGGTACTCTTTGCGACGAGGTGTAACCGGGAAAAGAAAGACACCAGATCCTACAACTGCAGGGTGGCAGAATCCACTTACCAGCATCACCCCAAAAGGCCATCCAGACAGATTCACAAAGGAGACATTACACTGGTACCCACCATCAATGGCACCCTGCCCATCAGATCTCATCACAGATCCTCTCCATCTTCCTCTCCAACCTTGGAAAGAGGGCAGATGGGCAGCCGCCAGAGTCAGAACAGTCACCAGTCACTCAACAGTTTGGTGACCATCTCATCAAACCACGTGCCAGAGAATTTCTCACTAGAACTTACCCACGCCACCCCTGCTGTTGAGGTAAGAACATAGACTACATCGCCCAGCACAGTCAGCTGGGAGTGCTCACTGGCTGAGCAGTAAGCACACTTTTAAGACTGTCGTTGATAAGTAGCAATATCCTGTTCCCACAGGACTCAGTTCACAGTGTGTCCCTATCTCAAATATGCCCTTTGTCATACTCTTCTGTTTTTAATAAATAATTCACTTTGCATGTAATATGTGTGATGTTAGGGGATAAATATGAAGCTCACACAGGACTCTCTAATGAGTTCCTTCACTTCTCAGAGTAAGATGTTGGGAAGTTAAAAAAGTAAAGGGACCCACTTAAGTCTCTTTGTTAAAATCTCTCCTAAAAAAAGTCAAGATCCTGGGCCTTCAGAATCTCATTCCCACGCATGCTGTCCTTGTAAAACTTTACATGGTTTTCTGGCATTGTTTTAATGAGGTAGGTTAGCAGTGTATTTTACTGGATTTTTTTTTTGAGTATTTTATTTTTCAATGTCTGACCATTTTATCTGAACTGTAAAAGAAGGCAGCTATTTAAAAGCAAGCGTTTCAAGAATGAGCAACTCAGCTGTGTTTTGAGATTATCCAACTCTCCCTGCAATATATTTTAGCTGTGTTTCCCGGCTGGCTGCACTTTCTGCACGGTCTAACATATGTAAAATCACTGACATACGGAAATTGTGAGCTCCGCATGTAATAACAAGCCTCTCTCTCCTTTTCCCTTGTGACTGCTTGAGCGTTCCCCCCATCCATGCACACTCTTCAGAAATCAGCTCTGTCTCTCTGGTTTCCAGCAGGTTTCCCAGCTTCTCTCCATGCTTCATCAGGGGCAATATCAGCCAAGGCCAAGTTTTCGTGGGAACAAGTATTCCAGGAGCTATAGGTATGAATTATCCTTTGTCTGAGCTGTTATGTCTCAAGTTAACTTAAATGCTGAAGCATAAAATTGTGTTTTATGGTTTCACTGATCTTTCTAGATATGCCCTTCAAGACATGGATAAATTCAGCTTGAAAGACAGTGGTCGTGGGGACAGCGAAGCAGGAGACAGTGATTATGATTTGGGGCGAGATTCTCCAATAGACAGGCTGCTGGGGGAAGGATTCAGTGACCTCTTTCTCACGGATGGAAGAATCCCAGCAGGTAAGAGGAAAATGATAGCTAAATCTTTATTTTCACAGCTACCACAACCCCGGGATGATGGGCAGCTTCTCCCATGCTGCTGCTTCTGCTGTCTTTAGCCTTCTCACTCAAGTGGGTGTCATCTGCACACTATTCACGGTGAACAAGCATGAGACAGTTACAGTTTTTCTTCTCCAAACCCACAATAGGCAGCTGGTAGAGAAGGAGCAATATGAGGGCTTCATAAAGGAAGGAGTGAGAGCGTGGAAGAAAAGCAAACTGCTACCCTCCTCTTTCTGTCCTATCCAGCAGTGCCATACATAGGGCACCCCCGAGCAACTCTAGAAAATTACTGGGTGGCTGTTTGTGTTCAGACAGCCTGTTTGGTGAACAGTGGTGAACTGGACTGTAATTTGGAGGACGCATTTCCTGTGATGGGAACCAACTCACCAAATCAGAGACGAAAATACCCTGGAAAGGGTATACTTTAGGCACTAAAAATAGGTGAAGGAATGTACCTTTGTAGGTGGGGAGGGGAGCGTATGTCATGCCACTTCTCATTTGGAGTCTGTACAGCAACGGAGGAGGAAAACAAGCCCAGAGGGGGATTTATAAAGCACACAGTCAGGTAGAGGAGAGGCTATTAAGTTTTGAACCAATTTTTCCTTCGTGACTGTTACCTCTAACGGTGCAGCAGAAACGCTGATCCAACTGGGTAAATACTGAGAATATCAGTAGCCATTCTGTTGCTAAGGGCTGCAGTAAGAAATCAGCCCTCAGGAACACAGATGTTTTCCTCTGCCTAGCCACATGTATAAACCCATTGTCTGTCAATCAAATGACTGTCATTTAACAATACACACAGGGAAAAAGAGCAATAGTTTACTTCCATTTTACTTCTGTCTAACATGAAATTTTTTTATTTTGGATAAAGGAGTATAGAAAATATAAGGGAGTTTACCAGTCACTTTAGGAGATTCAATAAATAGAATTTGAACTCTCATGAGCTATAGGAATCATGGTAGGACTAGCTAATCAGTGGCAGAGTTCTTCCCAGCTGTGTCCAAGGTGTCCTCTGGACCCAGGCTGCTCTGGGTTCATATGGTGTCTTTTAACCTGCCATTCCAGCTTTGACACTGGAGTTAGCTATAGTGATGGTTGTGGACTTTCTACACATGTCAGTGAATAAGCTCTTATCGTTTTGAAAACATTGATGTTATGCTCTTTGGAGTTAGTTGTGGTGATGGCGATGACATTTGTGTTCATGTGTGTTTTCAGCTTTGAAACCTGGAAGCTTATAAAGGTTACAATAATGTATCCCAGGCAGGCAGGCTGTGCCTGGTGGGCATGAGATGGTGATTGAGATATGAATCATTTCCCACACCTCTAAGCACGAATCCATGACTTATTTAGATAACAAGTCTTTTCTTTTAAATAAAAGGTCTAGCTTGTTTCTTCCCTCTCTTTCTCTCTGTCTCTGTCTCTTTCTCTCTGTATGTGTGCATGCACACACATGTGCATGTGTGTTTACCCATGTGTGTCCATGTAGGGGGCTGATGACAGTGGATATCTTCCATTTTCCTCTTTGCCTGTTGCCTTGGGAGAGTATGTTTCCTTCAGAGGCTTTTGGATACAGCTAGTCAGTTGACCAGCAAGCTTCGAGGACACCTGTCTTTGCCTTCTACTGCCAGTGTTATAGGCACAGGCAGCCATACCTGGCTTGTACATGTTGCTGAGCCAGATCTTCTTGTTTATTCAGCAGTGCTCTTACCACTGAGCCATCTCCGTAGACCCATGTTTGCTTTTGTACCCTTTATTGCAGCCTCTCTGCAACCACCAAGTGTTACTCATTTAGTTGAGTTATTACAATGATAGATACCTTTTCTCTGGCTAGACAAATGTATACGAAGGATGTCTAGTTGAATTGAAACACACTGTTGCATGGCAACCTTTATTTGCAAGTCACCCATAGAATCTATTATTTTAAATTTTTATATTCTTTAGACTAATTTGGAGACAAATCTCTGAAGTATCTAAAGGAACATATATGCCCCAAGACACCACACTCAAAGAGAATTAGTTTTATTTTTCTGGTTTATATAATGATGTAGGTCACTGAATTTCTATGATTCTGTCATATTATGATGCTGACAAAGCCCTAGAAAAGAATAGCAGAATTTCTCAGATTAGATTATTTCCTAAACAGGAACACATGATCATATCAATACTGTAAAGATATTTTAAATGATGCTTCGGTTCACTTATTGAAATTTTAATTTTTCTTGGCAATAAAATGGAGAATAAAAATAAATAATTCCAGAAAAATAACTGTGCCATTTGTAGACCTAAACAACATCTGATGTCTTTTTAAATCCTAAAATCACATAATTTGAATAGTTAACTGTTAGTGTATTATCTATGTACCCAGGCATTTATTTACTCCTTCATTACCTGCCATTCTGGGAACTGAACCAAGAATGCCACACAAGTCAAAACTGCGCTTTCTCTCTTCGCAATGCTTCTCATCTGGGTTATCTTTTAGAAAACAACAACAACAACAAAAAAAAAACACAAAAAAAAACAGAGCCAGTCATCTTTCCCTTTTTCCTATATTTCCAAAGTTATCATCCTTTCATATGCTCATGGCAGGAGAATTGTCTAGTACTTTAGCTCAGTAATGATTTAAAATACGAGTAATAAATATTAAAGAACAAAGAGAATGGGTTAACTGTAGGTAACTATAGAAAACAGTCAGTCTTAAATATTAAGTATTTAAATCTCCATCATTATCACGTAGTTGTCCAAAATCACAGACTTTGTGTATGTGCATGTATGTGTGTTTTAATCAAGTATGTCAAAAGAGACACATTCCTGTCTCAGTTGCTTCCTGCTTCTACATGTGGATGAGCTATTCTCAAGTTACAGAGAACTGGGAAACGAGCAGTGATTGGTGGTGCTGCCATTATGTTCATGTTTTGCCTGCACAGATTGCAGTGCATGCTAAGTGTCCACAGAGATAACCATCTTTGAACCATGATCATCATTCAGGGGACACTGTGCCGAGGTCCTACATTCCTGTTTATTCTGGCAATTCTGCAGGCACGTTAGTTTGTAAAACTTGTGGTTTTCAGAAGTATCTAGCCAGGAAATACCCCGAGCAGGGAAAAAATGTTGGTCCACATCTGAATCTTATTAACAGAGATCAGCACAATTTCCTAAAGTATGTATATTTTTAGGACTGGAGTATCTCATTCCAACTGTTTTCCTGCATTGATTTGTGAACAAATATAGATTGTGTTGCACTGCATGGCTTGCCAGCAGGGTCATTTCTGGTCATTCATTCTTCCAATTCCCACACAAATGTACTTTTTTTGAGCAGCTAAACAAACATGCATTTTTTGTCCATTGGCTCGTGTTCGTCAGCTCGTTTCTTTCCTCCTCATTCAACTTTGAACTCCAACACTAGGCATGTGTGCACAACGCTTCCACGTTCCCAGTGTATGCTATAGCACTAGATAGTTTGTAAAGGCTCCCCTGCCTGGTCTTTTTTCTACTTCTCTTGATTCCATCTCTTCTACTTTTCATCATCTTTCATCTGTGAGTACTTCAAATACTCATTTTTCCTTTCTCTACTCTGCTCTTCTAGCAGGTGTTTTCGCTGGCTCCTGGCCTTCCTCCCATGGCGGGTTTATTGCTCCAATGGGTGTGCCTGCTACTTCACGTCTCTTGCCCCCTCCCACTGTCAAATGTTTACTCCATACAGTTTTGCAATCTTTTCAGAACATTTTAAATCATATTTTTGTCTCAAAGTCAAACCCTGCCTCTCGTTGCTCAGCAACACTGAACACAATTATTATCTTTGTATTCCAAGTCCACTGAAATGCACTCTCGGCCTAATCTCAATCATGTCCGTTTGGAATCCTTTCCATCAGGCAGAGAGGCTTTTCTTTTGTACACACTGCACTTCCTATACGAAAAGCTGCCCTTCCCTCGCTTTGGGCACCTAATGCTGCTCACATTATTACTTTCAACTTTGTTTCGTCTTCTGAGGTACCTGTGTTCACATCCACTCCTTTTCCTTTCTCAACGTATCCCAGGAGTCATCTCACTTGCCGCTTTACCTGGGTGTCTCGGATAGCCTCTGTGATGTGCAGCTCAGAAGTAGGTCGTAGCCCTTTTGACAGCCAGGCACTGAAACGGCCCATATTTGATGGGATTTTCAAGGATGACCTGCTAGTTACTTCAGAGTTAATGGCTTGACTGAAGTTCTCTTTTATGCTCACTGCACTGCTTCCCGCCACACATGTAAGGTACAGGGCATTAATAAAATCCACACTCATATCGTGGTGCAGGAGACCATCTGTTTTCACTTGTCGCTATCACCATAAATGCTATCCTTCAAGAGAGCTTTCAAATATTCCCAAGGATGGCAGAGAAGATGGCCATTGCTCGCTCAGCTTCCCTAGATCCTTGCATATGGGATGGAACATTTGCAGTACCGAGCCATGCATGCAGTGTCCAGTAGCTGAACTCAAGAGTTAGGGGTGAATTTGAACACCCATAACGCTGAACATCTTTCCTTTGCTCCTCTCAACAGCCCCCTTTCCCTTTCATTCTCCACCTTTCTTTCCCACGGCCTCATTTTTGCTACCCTTTCCATCAGTCTGCCTCCATAATTTCTCTTTTCTCCCCCATTTTCATTAGCATGTGTGTGCTGTACATTTGAGTCTATGTATGTTTGTACATATGTGGGCATATTTGTGTGATATGTGTGCCTGTGGTGGGGGGGGGATACCCATACATGTGGATAATGCCTGCAAGCATCCTCAATAGCTCTTCCATCCTATTCAATGGGGCAGAACCTTACAACCAGACCCAGAGTTCTTGGATGTCAGTAGTCTAGTTAGCTAGCATGTTCTAGAGATAACTTGTCTCCACTGCCCAAGGCAGGAGTTACAGGTGAACTGCCACATCCACTAGGCAAGTCCATAGGTTCTGAGGATGCTAAATCTGGTTCTTGCAAATTGTGCAGCAAGTGCTCTAACCACTGGCAAATCTCTCCAGTCAATTAATTATTGCATAATTAAATGTTCACTAATCTACTGTGCTATAAATATCATTCACCGCCTAACAACCACTCCTGAGACAGTTGTGTTAGTCACGTGGGTCAAATTGGTATATTATCTTGATACCTACAGGCTCATTGTTTTCAGGTTTTGAGACAGCTTGTGTATGGTCAAGATCTCCGAATCCCAGGTGATTTTAGTCCTTATTAAAGAGCCAAAATGAGGCGGTGCTGCAAAGAAGTTCTTCCCAAGCCTAAAGACCCAGAGTTGAGGGCCAGAACAACAATACAGAAGATTCTGTTAGCCTTTCTTCCATCCAGAAGGGAGGCAGACAATATGCACAGATCTTGTTTGTTTCTTGTGAGAGACTCAGAGGACAAAGCAGGGGTTGGGAGTGGGGGCATCACCACAGTGAGAGTTCTCTGCTAAGGAAACCTAGGTGCTGTTTATATCAGCTGCTTTTCAGTTTCTTTACTGTTTTCCCCACTGAGTGGATTAGAATATGAGTTGACAAACACTTCCATGTGGCATAGTACCCAAAGTTGGTCATCTGAGCATGTGACTTCTGTTTAAATCCCCCTGGTTTGTTCAGTTGAATCTTTCCTCATAGTATAATGACCAAAAAGTTTTCTAAGACAAAGGTTCCCTTCCTCGATTCTTATTCTTTTTCCAGTGTTCTTTTTACACTTAACAATTTTTGGATTCATACCATCTGGCTCCTTCTCTTACTGCACTTGTTTTCAGTTTTGTTCCTCACCTTTTCCTGTTTCTATTAAGAATGGAGGTCCAGCGGGGCTGGGACTGAATGAGCATGTGATCAAACCGGACTCTGAATGTGGCTGACAATGAGGGCAGACTGAGAAGCCAATGATAATTAAATTAAAAAATTTATAAATAAATAAATTAAAATAAAAAAATAAAATAAATTAAAAAAGACCAGAATTAGCATGAAGATGAGTGATAAAGAGCAGTGACTTCCATGTAGTTAAAGGAGATCATTATACATCCTTTTCTGCTCACTTTTCATCCAGAAACTAGTGTGACTACAATCTCTATACAGCTCTTTACCAGCCTGTACAGAAGGCATTATGCACATAGTGGGTGATTTGCTTCCCCTCCTAAGCAGCGTGGCTGTCATAATTTCAACGGACCAAGCTGGAAATCCACTCTCGGTAGTTAGCGCTGTAAAGCCAGTGCCGACCCTGTCCCTGTGGCTCGCATCCATCTGCTTTCTTTTAGATATGAGGGCTGCTTTACATTTTCTGAAATTCTGTCCTTTGTCTTAAAATGTAAAAACGTTGAAAGATCAAGTTATCCTCCGAAAGAAGTGGTTGTTCTATGGACCACATGCTTGCATATTCTTATATATCTCTGGTTCTATGCAGTTTAGCTGCTCTGTATTTCTCTGCTTTTCTCATTGGTAGCATTTTCTAGGAATGTGAGCACTCACAGCCCACTAGGTAACTGGAGCATATGTGAGAGTTAAAGAATGTACTTTTCATCGTCTTCAGCTTTCAATGACTTTCCCATGTGATTATATACTAATGTATTTCAAACCTTGAAATAAAGACCTTATACTAGTCCAACTCAGGATACCTAAGGTAGTAATTAATAACATATTGCATTGCTATTTTAATTAACCAGCCAGTGAATAATGTGTAAAACCCTTAAGAGAAGACTGGGCAGTGGTGGAACACATCCCAGCATGTGGGAGCCAAGTCAGGTGGATCTCTGTGAGTTTGAGAACAGCCTGGTATGTAGAGGGAGTTCCAGGACAGGCTCCAAAGCTACACAGAGAAACCCTGTCTAGAAAAACCAACCAATCAACGAAACAAACAAGCAGAAAACCCTTAAGAGAGACTGATACAATGCAGATGGTAACTGGAGAGCCATATTTAGTGTTTCCATTTAAATAAAAAACAGGTGGAGAGTTCATATCAAGAAAGTTAGTGGAAGATTCATTGGAGAGATCACCTGGTGATTTTCAACAAAAGATCTCACCTTAAAATCAGTTTGTTGCCGGGCGGTGGTGGCGCACGGCTTTAATCCCAGTACTCGGGAGGCAGAGGCAGGCGGATCTCTGTGAGTTCGAGGCCAGCCTGGTCTACAAGAGCTAGTTCCAAGACAGGCTCCAAAGCTACAGAGAAACCTTGTCTTGAAAAACCAAAAAAAAAAAAAAAAAAAAAAAATCAATTTCTTGCTGTTGTCATTGTACAGCCTATGCTCATCTTTTTTTTTTTTTTTCCCTTTCTTTCAGAGAGGGTTTCTCTGTGTAACAGCCTTACCTTTCCTGGAACTAGCTCTGCAGACCAGGCTGGCCTCTAACACACAGAGCTCTGCCTGCCTCTGCCTCCGAGTGCTGGGATTAAAGACCTGCACCACCACCGCCCAGGCTTATGTTCATCTTTTGTTGGATCACCCAGGCCTTGACTCTTTTGGCCATGTTCATGCTTGAATAAATAACAATACCAGGCCTGTTCTCCTATCTTCCATCAGGATGGGATGCAGACAATATACACAATCTCATTTCTATGTTCAAATAATATATATAAGTAATATATACACAATGACCTGATTTCTTATGTTCACAGTGTACTACCAAAAATAATTACTCCCTTGTTTTAAATATGTGGAGGAATATAACAGCAACTATAGTAACTGGTGCATAAAATCAACATACACATGAAAATCAACTGTAGTCTATGTAATGTGTGCAATCACAGGCTGGCATCATGACAAATAGTACAAAACCTTCTCTTTCTACTCTAAATAAAATGGCATTCCCCACGACTTTGAGTGTTGCCCTGTATACTAACAGACCCTCCTTGCTTTGTTTGTTCCTAGCAATGCGGCTGTGCACAGAGGAGTGCAGGGTCCTGGGCCACTCTGACCAGTGCTGGATGCCCCCGCTGCCCTCGCCGTCCTCAGACTACAGAAGCAACATGTTCATCCCCGGAGAAGAATTCCCAGCGCAGCCTCAGCAGCAGCTCTCGCACCAGGGCCTCGATGATGACAGCCAGTCCGCAGAATCTGGGGAGAAAAAAAAGAGCTTTTCCACCTTTGGGAAGGACTCCCCCAGTGATGAGGACTCGGGGGACTCCAGCACATCATCCCTGCTCTCAGAAATGAGCAGTGTGTTCCAGCGCCTCCTCCCTGCATCCCTAGATACCTATTCTGAATGCAGCGAAGTGGACCGGTCCAACTCCCTGGAACGTCGGAAGGGTCCAGCGCAGGCCAAAACTGGGGGTTACCCACAAGGGGTTGCAGCCTGGGCAGCCAGCACACATTTTCAGAACCCCACCAGCAGCTCTGGGAGCTCTCTGGGGACTCACTCCAGTGTGCAGCCTTCTTCCAAGTGGCTGCCAGCCATGGAGGAGATCCCTGAAAACTATGAGGAAGATGATTTTGACAATGTGCTCAACCATCTTAGTGATGGGAAACACGAACTCATGGATGCCAGTGAGTTGGTGGCTGAGATCAACAAACTGCTTCAAGACGTCCGCCAGAGTTAGAGGACTTTAGTGGAGCCTTTGTGTTTCCATGTGTGTGGAAGTAGGGGACAGGAAAAACCCCGAAAAAAAGAAACTGGCATTGCCAAATAGTTGCATTTATCATAAATGTGTCTGTGTATATTGAATATTAAATACTGTATTTTCGTATGTACACGATGCAAGTGTGATTATTTTAATCTGTATTTTAAAAATACATTTGTACCTTATATTTATGTGTAATTTAACAGACAAATTTTATTTTTTTACTCCCATGACAAACATGTTTTCCTAATCATGCAGAAACTAGCCACTATTTGAATTTATATCCTTTTCAACCAAAGGTACTGCTTAGATTAGTTAAGCTGGGGCAGAATTATTATGCTGTATGAACAACCCCACTGATGCATTAGGCAATTCTTAGTTTCATTAAGCGATGGAACTTCCTTTTCAATATTTACAAAAAAAATAAGCATTGTTAGAAATAGTAAACAATATTATGATCAACATTCTCACTGCATTCTGTTAGCTATGATAGATCACTTCCCACAGCAAAATGGAGGAATGGCATAAAAAAAAAATTTTAGACCTAGAACCATCCTGCGGTACCTGTGGGAACGCAGTGACATGGGACTTCTTCCTAGCAATGATGAGCTTGGTCTTGAGAATATTTTACCAGCAGGAAAATGTCTGCTTGCAATTTAAACTAAACAGCGAATCTGATTTAAGCCTTGGCATATGAAATATGATTTAATGAAGTAGAAGCTGTACTCTAAATGAATACATTATGTATTCTACCAGCAAGGAGTGTTAATAAACAAAGACAGATAAGTCAGTACTCTGCCCCTGCCCCACCCAGGTTAGTAAACATAATTGATTTATCTGAAATTCCTGTTTGAATCTCTCCCTCTTTTCTCATAGTACTTGAACATTTGTATCGACTGCATTGTCTTTTTTGACTATAATTATTCATGTTTAGCTTTTGTCTCTTGTGCATGCTTTTATGGATTTGCTTGTATTTTTAGCATATGAACATTTATAAAGTCATGTTTTGGTTACTGCAATTTTGTTTGGTTTATTGTGTGACAAATGAAAACTTTATTTATTGTGCTGTTATCTTCTGTGTGGAATGCCTTGGTACGCAAGATCCTTATTATGACTATTATCATTTATGTTCAAGCTCCTATGAATGTTTTCTATTAATACACTATCTTGATTGTACTCTCCTGAAAATTTTACTGTCAGTGAAAATAAAAGGAAAATTAAAGCAAAACTAAGAACCTGTCTATGAGTCAGACTCCTGCTCTGATGTTTTAAATAGTTTGTGTGCTCAAAACTCTCCCCGAGGGGGGATTCAGCATTGGGCATCAAATGACAGAAAGGGAATAGCCAAGAGGCTTGGAAGACACTGAAAATGAAATGGGACAGAGAAGAGTCAGAGGAATGAAAGTAATTGGGTTTTTCTGCATTATGCAATCTAAATGTATTTGGAATATAAACAAAACCACAAATATTAACAGCTTTAATAGTCCTCTAGTTACAGAAGCCTTTCTCAGAACGTGTCATACTAAGTTGAGCAAGAAGAAACAAGGATAGCCTCACAAGCTTTCCAAGAGGCTAAAATACCCACCTTGGTTTCTCAACAGGGACTGCCATGTTATCTAACTGAGATAACCCCCGAATGGCGAAAATTAAGGTACTTAAATTCTCACAGGAGTCCCATATGAAATAGAATGTATTATCTCTTCCAAAAGGCACATTTGTCTCAATTGGTGGTACTGCAGCTACAGGCAAATTTTCTGTTTATTTTTCAATAGATCACACACACTAATGCTAAGCTCATTTAAATGCATTTTCCCTTTCAGTTCCACTTCCCTTCAGTACATACGATCATTAAGAAAGACTTTCTAACTTCACTGCTCTTAATTCATAACACCGGCAGTAATTGAAAGGAGCAAAGCTGGAAGTAGAGATTTTGAATAATGTGAAATAAATAAAACACAGTATCCCCACACAAGGCATTTCATGTCTCCAACCACTGGGTTCTCCTGGCTTCTCTGGTTATTCTTGCTTCCCGTGCCTACAGATTAAGGGAGTGTTAGTACATGATTTCAGATTATTTCTCTTCCCTTTCCCCAGTAATATTTTCACAAATACTAAGATGCCATGTGTATTTACCATTGTCTCACATCTTATTTATTTTTATCTCCTAGTTCCTCCTAGTTCTACGTTCCGCATTGGCTTGAAACAAACAAATTCGTAATTAAGGATGTCTTTCTCATTTATTATTCCTAATTTCCATTGGCCCCAGCGGATTCCTTTCAATATTATTCAATCGCAATCGTCCACCAAGGAAATTGTCTTCCAAGAAATATAACGTGACATCTAGCATGCTGCTTCCCAGATCTTCACTGTAACCAGAGCCTATAGAAAGTTGGGATGTACTCCAACTTTTCACAGGTCATTCACGTCGTGATTTATTCTTCACTCTTTCTTTTCTTAGTACTTAACAGACTGTAGCTTAAAGCTCTGTTGATCATTTGCATCCCTTCTCCTGTCTTCTGTGAGTCACACTCACCACCGACTAATATGTAATAATTAAAGCTCCTCTTGTCTTACTGAAGCTCCGGGGAGACCCACACAAAGCAAAATCAGTTTGATTTCCTGGTTTTATTCTTTTCCTACCAACATTAGAAAATTTTCAATGCTCAATTGAAATTACTGTCGCATTGAAATTCAAAGAACTGTGAATTATGAGAGGAGCAAGTAATTTTCTATGGAATCGATTGCATGGGTGAGAAGTGTGTCTCAAACCTGGCATGGTCTCGCACAAGTGAAACAGGTGTTCCTCAGTATGCAACGAATTTGCATGCTTTCTTTTCTGTCCTGACAGCCCCATTCCAACTCAGGATATATCAATAACACGGCAACACAGAATCAAAGATCAAGGTGGCTCTGGTTGAGTGATGAATATTCTGTGTAAAAATTAAAAACAAACTATAAAAGGTTTAATGATTTATGTGAAGCTTTTGAACATTCTAAAAGTGTAAACATTTGGAAAAAGGTAGCAAATTTGAATGAATTCTTTTTCCATGTTATGTGTGTTTGTGTGTGCATGCATGCGTGTGTGTATGTGTGTGTGTGTTTATTGTGATACTGAATATGTGCATACTGAGTATTGTGCATATTGGGTATGACACACATTCATAAATACATGTGTAGATCGGAGGTTGATGTCTGGAATCATCCTCCATTGTTCTACATTATTCAGAAAGGCAGGGTCTTTCAGTGAAACCAGAGGTCTTCTGATGTGGGAATGATTTCTTACTAATAAAGAAACTGCCTTGGCCCATTTTATTGGATAGAAAATTAGGTAGGCGGAGTATACAGAAGAGAATTCTGGGAGAAAGAAGGTTAGAGGAAGAGTCGCCATGATGCTCCCACTCCAGACAGACGCAGGTTAAGATCCTCCCTGGTAAGCCAGCTCATGGGCTACACAGAATATTAGAAATGGGTTAGAACAATATGTAAGAGCTAGCCAATAAGAAACTGGACCTAGCCGGGCCAGGCAGTGTTTGAAAGAATACAGTTTCCATGTAATTATTTCTGGGTATAAGCTAGCCATGCGGGCGGCCGGGTGCCGGGGACGCAGCCCTGCCGCTCCTATTTCAACAGATGGCGCCCAACGTGGGGCTAAATCCACTTAAAAACCTGAGAAGCCTTAAAAATAAGGGAAACAGAGTTTAACACAGATTTTTGCTGTTTTGTTGGTGACATGCTGTAGAGAGATTCCTGATTCAGCAACAGCAGCAGAGAAAAAAAGCTGCGTCATTTTAAAGCGCGGCTTCCTGGTGCTATGCTGCCAGCGTGAACTCTGGCTTTAAAGCATTTCAAGGCTTTTATGGGACTGGATGTTTCTGTTCCCACTTGGGATCGGAGGAGATTGCTCTGAGACCTGCCGATGGCTCAGCGTTCCCTGCCTACACCTGGGCAGATGGCGGAATCAGGCTTAGGCAGGCGGAAGAGCATGGCGGATTCCTGCTGCCATACAGAGACGCGTTTTCAGACTGCGCAGTGCTCTGCGTGTCAGATTTGGCTGTAACTTGGATAAAAAGAGTTTCTGTGCTGCACACTCAGTCTCAAAATTAAATTGCTGATTGCGGCTCCAATGTAAACTGCTGTTTGCCTGTAACTGTGCTCAGCTCAAAAGCACCAAATGACTCTGAGGCAGGAGCGGCTGCTCCTTGCTGAACTGTGCTGATCTCAGGCAGGAACTACCGTAATTACCTTAAAACCGTGCAGTTAAGGTTTAGACTGGGCAGGACACAGGCAGTACCGTATTACCTATACATGGTGCAACTTAAGTTTTTAAGAAATGCTTAACATTTTAAGAAATGCTCCTGGAAAAAAAAAAAAAAATTACAGATTCACAGTAAAACAGATTCAGACACCGTTGGATGAATGTACGTAGGCTTGGGGAAAAAAAGAGAATATAAAGAATAAAGTTAATGTCTTAAAAAGAAAAAGGGTAAAGTCTTTAAAGAGACAGAGTACAGAAGTACAGATAGTTATAGATTAAGAGAAATAAAGAAAAATAAGCCACGTAAAAATGAAAAATTCACAGAGAGTCTGGATTATGTACATTGTGTTTTCTTTAAAATTTTTGACTGTGAAGGAGCTAAGTACAAAGAGACATTTTATTATATGGGCTGCTAAGCTGAACCTGCACATATGTTCTAAAGGTATCTTGACTTCAAAATTTGGATCTAAGGATATGATGCTTTGGAGAGGGTCTTCTTTTGTTTCCACAGAGGATGTGACCCTATGGATTGCATCTATCCCGGTATGGTATGATAGACCACGCCCTCCTGAAAGGTTGCTGTGAACACCCTCAAAAAATTACTTCACTCAACTGCCAACCGAGATGAACCTGACACACAGGTTACACCCTAAATGATCTGATTAACAGTGCCCCCATTCAGCAGGAAGCAGTTTGGAGAGAAAAAACTACGCCCATGTTCCCAAATATTGTTTATAAATGTTCTTTTACATTTAAAGGGGGATATGATATAGATATGAATAATTTGCATTGGTATGGATTTTAAGGTCAATTTTGTTATATGTATATGTATTTTTGAACTTGATTAAGGTATTGTGATTATGTAGTTCACTTAAAATGTAATGTATAATTAGGAAATATAGGTTGTTAATGGATAATCATTGCTAATAGTTAAGCTTGTAGTCATGTTAGTTAGATTTTCTAGATATATAGAGATATATTTCAATTAGATAGGCATTCTTCATATCTTTCAAAGACTGCAGAATATGGCATTTAAAATATTTTAATAACTTAGGACTTTTCATGACAAGGAGACACGTCTGCTCCTGGCAGCACCAGCTACTTCAAGAGGAAGATGGGCATCGAAGAGGATCCTTATGGAGTTGGATAGTCATTTGGGCAAGAAACTGCTCTTGCCTGGACTGTTGCATAAACTGGACACAGAGAACCCTCAGAGAGAGGACTGCTGAACTTGCCTAAAGGTGAGATGGTCTTTCGGGGTTCCTGATTCATGAAAGAGTCTACAAGACATTCTACAGAACACAGCAGAAAGTGACTGAACTGTCTTTAAAATTTCCTGCTTCATGGAAATGTATCTGGATACCATGGGCCTGTAGGCCGAAGATGGATGCCCCAACGGTACAGAGGAACTTTGGGTGACTGTCCAGGCAGCGAGATGTCTCTGTCATTTCTAGAGTTTTCTTATTTCTTGTTTACTTAGATAATATTATATCCTTCTGGAGTCTTTGATGGAGTTGAAGAATAAATAGTTATAGTTTTCCTTAGTTATGATAAGAGATAAAATAGATATAAATATTGTAACTGTAATTCTTACTTGATAACTGTTTTGTTATATGTAATTTTACTATGCTAAAGTTAAAGCCTTTCTTTTTTGTTTAAACGGAAAAAGGGGAAATGATGTGGGAATGATTTCTTACTAATAAAGAAACTGCCTTGGCCCATTTTATTGGATAGAAAATTAGGTAGGCGGAGTATACAGAAGAGAATTCTGGGAGAAAGAAGGTTAGAGGAAGAGTCGCCATGATGCTCCCACTCCAGACAGACGCAGGTTAAGATCCTCCCTGGTAAGCCAGCTCATGGGCTACACAGAATATTAGAAATGGGTTAGAACAATATGTAAGAGCTAGCCAATAAGAAACTGGACCTAGCCGGGCCAGGCAGTGTTTGAAAGAATACAGTTTCCGTGTAATTATTTCTGGGTATAAACTAGCCATGCGGGCGGCCGGGTGCCGGGGACGCAGCCCTGCTGCTCCTATTTCAACAGTCTTCGATATGGCTAGCAAAGCCATTTTGATCTAAGACTTCCCTGTATCTATTCACCATGCAAGATTCCACCATGGCCACCTGCTACGTGGATTCTGGGCATCTAACTCCATTTGTTATGCTTGTCTGGTAAGAACTTTAAGCACCAAGCTGTTTCTCCAACCCCAAGTGGCTTATTTTTTTAATTGCAACAAAACTTGCTTTGGCTTCATAAGGTATCTTACACTGTGAAAGTATAAGATATCAATCTATTTGCGAACACTTAGAATATGATAAGTTTTCCCTAGTTGTGATGAACAGAAGTATTTATGTATCTCTATACAAATTGAGATTTTTGTTTAATGTTTTAGGGTCGACAGATCACTGAAGAGTCGTGTGGTACAGTTCAATTCTTAGAGTCATTTTCAAAACTATTTCATGTCACATAGAGCATGATATAATTAAAACATCTTTATTGTTTGAATTATGTTGTAATAAGAGTGACGGGGCTGCGTGCCCAGCACCCCAGCCACCTGCTAGCTTATGCCCGAAATAACAACACACAAACTGTATTCATTTAAAGACTGCTTGGCCCATTTCTATCTAGCCTCTTCTAGGCTAATTCTCACATATTAATTTAGCCCATTTCTAATAATGTGTGTAAGCACCCCAAGGTGTGCTTACCGGGAAGATTCCAGCCTACGTTCATCCTGGGTCGGAGCTGCCTGGGAGAGCGGAACCTGGCGTCTCTGCTCCAGAGAGCAGAGCTGTCGAGTCTGAGCTCACTTCCTCTTCCTCCCAGCATCCTATTCTGTTTACTCCTCCCACCTATGTTTTAACCTATCAGGGCCAAGGAGTTTCTTTATTGCTTAACCAATGAAATCAACAGA
>NW_026067911.1:15319560-15404880 GCF_014885135.2 Alexandromys fortis | reverse complement strand
CTCTCTCTCTCTCTCTCTCTCTCTCTCTCTCTCTCTCTCTCTCTCTCACACACACACACACACACAACTTCAGTAACTTAAGTCTGAAGTCTTCAGATTGAGTATATATAGGAGGGAAAATTGTGAACTGTTGGTGTCTCGTTTGTTCTCACAGTCACTAACTTTGCAAGAAGGATTTGAACAGAGCATGGGAGGAAATCTACTCACTCCCTGAGCTTCTTGGTCCTGGATTACAGGCAACTGAGGGAGAGGGGCCAGGTATCCAAACCTCTAGGTAGCAAGCCTTCTGTTCCTCATCCTTGGCTAAGTGGGATGGTGAAGAATATAGCCCCTATTACATTTCAAAGTGCTTTTATCTAAATGCAAGCAAGCTTTCTAAAAGCCTTGGGTCCATTCTAGCTGTATTGAAAGGTACACTCTGCTGCTGAAAATAGATAGCCACATCATATTCTAGACAAAGAATGCAGATCTTTTCTCTGGAAGTGGGCCACTGTGTTAAAGAGTGTTTTAGGTCCTAGCTTATCTGCGCAACTTCATGTAAATTGTGTTAGATACCATAGTTTTTGTCAACCTGATACAAGCTAGATGCAACCGGGAAGAGGGAATTCCAAATGAGAAAACGCCTCCATCAGATTGTCTCAGGTATAATCACTATTTCTGTAACTGGTAATGTGACATTAGCTCACATTTATAACTACCGTTTTCTACTGCCCATTTTCTATTTTCTCCACCCTCAACCAGCACCTTAGTAGGTCTTGACTCTTCCTGGAGGAGTTACACTTACCTTCATTCATGAAGGATCTCTGCCTTTTGCTATCCTTCTTAGATTAGATTTTTGTTATTCCCCATTAACTTTAAGAACATACCTACTACCAAGATATTCCCTAAAGGGTCTCCCACACTCAAGACATAATCTTTCTTAACTCCTTTGTAGAGCAGCAATCTAATTTCCCCATGGCCATCTGGATCAATCATAACACTGATACTCATTTCTTAGCCTGTTGACTTAAAAGCATCAGAAGACCAATGTAGCTGGGGCGAAGGCTGAGCTTCCAGTTCAAGAGAATGTTTGTTGTACCTCCTAGCACGATCACTCTTTAACCTGGACCCAAAACTTCTAGGTCAACAGAGCTTAAGGTCTCAGGAATAGAAAGCATTATTTTTCCCTAGTTGGTCACTTGGTCATGATAGTGAGTGTAACTTACTTCTTTTTCCATCCCTTGATTACCAGGTCTGTGAATTCTGGCTATGGGCAAAACCAGACCACATATTAGGTGCAGATCCAAAGCATACAGTGCTTTCTGAAGACCCCTGCCTCAGCTCTCAAGGTTTCTGTCATTTAATTGACACTGTCACTGTGACTTCAAATTGCCATTCCATCTTTCTAATGGGCCACCCTCTTCAGGATTATGAGGAACAGGGTAGGACCAGTGGATTCCATAATCCTTGACCCACTGTCACTCTGCTCTGGCTATGAAGTGAGTTCATTGGTCAGAATCAATACCGTGTGGAATATAATGATGGTAGATAAAGCATTCTGTAAGTCCATGAATGGTAGCTTTGGGAGGAGCATTATATTCAGGGAAGGGAAATCCATATACAGAGGAGGATCTACTCCAGTAAGAACAAAGCAATGTCCTTTCCATGGAGAAAGTGGCCTAATATAATTACCTTGTCATCAGGTTTTTTGCTGCTCACCCTGAAGAATGGTGCACTATCTAAGGCTCAGTGTTGGTCTCTGCTCTTGGCAGATCTGGCACTCAGAAGTAACTGTAGTCTAGTCAGCCTTGGTGAGTTAGAAGTTCATGCCGTCAAGTCTATGCATAAGCCCCATTTCGACCACCAAGACTACTTTGATCATGGTCTATTGGGAAATGACAATGACGGCTGGAGAAAAAAGCTAATTGTCCAAAGAATAGGACATCAATACCTGATGGTTTGAAAGAAAGTAGCCCCAAAAGGGGAGTGACACTACTAGGAGATGGGGACCTGTTAGAGGAAGTGTGTCACTATTGGGGGTACACTTTAAGGACTATTTTGTTTAAGCTTCCTTGAGTGTGACTTTCAGTGGACTTTCTGCTGCCTTTTGGTCAAGATGTAGCTGGCACCACATCTGCCTGCATGGTGCAATGCTCCCCATCATGTTGATAATGAACTGAACCTCTGAAACTATGAGAGCTACCCCAATTAAATGTTTCCTTTATAAGAGTCGCTGTGATCATGGTGTCTCTTCACAGCAATAAAACCTCAAACTAAGACAGAAGTCGATCCCAGGGACTGTGGTATTGCTATGGAAGGCCTGTACATGTGTTTGTTTGAAAGAATTTAAACTTTGGTACTTGGAATTTGGAAAGCAGTGAATCACTGAAAGCATTGCTTAATGGGTCAAACTAATAGAATCATGGAAGACAGAAATGCTAAGAGATATTTGAATCATGGAGGATGCACTTAAGGGGTTTCAGAGGAGGAGACTTTTAGTATATTGCCTAGTGATCATTCTTGAGATATTTTGGTGAAGAAAGTGGCTGCCTTTTGCCCTTGTCTGAAGAGTTTGCCTGAGGCTAAGTGAAGAGTTTGGGGTTAATTCTGTTAGGGGAAGAAATTCCAAAACAGCCTAGTATAAATTCTGTTGTGTGAATATTGGTGGCAACTCTAATGAAGATTTATAATGAGAAGGAGCAAGCTGAGCAGGGTAAGTTATGAAAAGTAAATTTTGAGGAAACAAAGAGCAACAAAAAGTAAAATGGAGCTTAGTCCTGCATTGACCTCGGGGTGTCTGCTTCATGAAAGTGTCTGCTAGACATTCTGCAGGACACAGAAGAAAGTGATTGACAAACTGCCAATATAGGCAGAATTATCTTTGTAATTTCCTGCTTCGTCGAAAAGTCTGTTGTATATTACGGGCCTGTAGGCTGATGATGGATGCTCCCATGGTACAGAAGAACTTTGGGTGACTGTCCAGGTAGTGAGATGTATCTTTCAATTCTAGAGTTTTAGAAGTTGTTTATAAAGTACTTCCTGTTTGCTTAGGTAATATTATATCCTTCTGGAGTCTTTGATGGAGTTGAAGAATTTATAGTTATGGTTTTCCTTACTTATGATAAAAGATAAAGTAGCCCTAGTCTTCTCTTCCTCACTCAACCTCTCATAGGGACAACCCATGCGGCCATAACTTCGTGCAAATCAGTAGACTGGCATTGTAATGGGAGTAGAAACGACAGGCATTTGAGAAACTTTTTCATGTAACTTGCTGTGTCTTCAGGATCTGCCTGGGCCCAATTACATACATGCCACTTTAATTTGATAATAGATTGCTATTGTGTATATCCTACTTAAGACTTGATGGGTGAGATAACACCCAGTCCATGATGGGCAGTTCAGGTCTCATGGTAACTTGGTGTCCACTTGCCAAATATTTGTTTTCCACTAAGGCTCAATAGCAACCCGAGAGCTGTTTTTCAAAGGGAGACTAATTGTTGGCAGATGATGGTAAAGCCTTGCTCCAAAATCCCAAAGGTATCTCCTGTGATTCACCCAAAGGGGTCATCCAAAGGCTCCAAAGAGCATCTGTATGGTACTGAAAACCTCAAGTACCATTGTGTCTACAGGATCATATTGTCCAAGTGATATAATACCCTGAAAACAGTCTAGACATATTAAAGATTCTTCTCTAGTTCCTGACTACCCACAAATCTAAAAGTTATTTTTGAGTCTCTTGTCTTATGGATCAGAGTAATACACTCGAGTGGTAGATGTGCTGTCTTATGAATCCAAATAGACACACTAAACATTGTACTTCTTTCTTGTTGGTGGGAAAGGCCAGGTCAATAAGTTATCTTTTATTTTGGAAGGAATATTTCTGCATGCTCTATACTGCTGGACTCTTAAGAATTTTACTGAGGTAGAAGTCCCTTGAGTTTTGATTGGATTTATTTCCCATCCTCTGATGGGTCTGTGTGTTACTCATGAGTCTTAAGTGACTGCTACTTCTTGGTCAGTTGACCCAATCAGCACAATTTCATAAACATAGTGTACCATTGTGATATTTTATGGAAGAGACAGTCAAGATCCCTTCTAAGTTGTGACAGGGCAGGAGTATTAAAAATCCTTGAGGTAAGACAGAAAAGGTATATTGCTGCTCTTGCCAACTGGAAGAAAATTGCAGCTAGTGGTCTCCATGCACTGCTATTGAGACAAAGGCATTTGATAGATCGATAGCTGAATGCTGTGTACCAGATGTGTTAATGTGTTTGAGTAAGGCACCACATCTGTTACAGCAGCTGCAATCAGAGTCACTACTTGATTCAATTTTCTATAGTCAAGTGTCATTCTCCATAATCCATCTGTCTTCTACACTGGTCAAATAGGAGAGTTAAAGGGAGATGTAGTGGGAACCAATGCTCCTGAATCTTTCAAGTTCTTGGTGCCACTTATTTCTGCAGTTCCTCCAGAAATGCATACTGTTCTTTTTTTTTAATTCTCTATTTTTTCTTGGCAGATCCAACACTAAAGACCACAGTTTAGCCTTTCCAACCATAATAGCCCTCACTCCACAGGTCAGGGAACCAGTGTGAGAATTCTGCCAACTCCTAATTTTATCTACCCGAATTATATATTCTAAGATTGGGGAAATAGCCACAGGATGAGTTTGGAGACCTACTGGACCTACTGCAAGTCGGGTGAGTCAGATTCTAGCCAAAACTCCATTAATCACCTGACCTCCACACACCCCTACTTTAACTGGAGAGGCACCAAGTTTTTTTTGGCATAACCCAGCATAGGGTTCAGAATAGACCCAGGAAAGTCTGACCGTTTCCTTTTCCTTGTAAAAGGCCCTAGGTTTTTCTGAGGAATGACTGGAGAAATGCTAATAGTAAAACGTTTTGGTATTTTACCAAAGTCCTTCCTCAGGGGAACTGGCCATTTCTTCATTCACGGGGATCTGGGTCTTCAGACTGGCTCCAGTGTGGAAATTGTTTCATGGACTGAGAATCCCCTTTGCCAAGATCCAATGTATCCCTTTCTTTTATTAGTTTGAGAATTTTTTTCACTTAATACAAGTGAAATAAAACGCAGTAGGCTCCTTATCTATTTCATGCCTGGAAACACCGTGATGAGGATTAGCCAGTACCAAAATTCCTTGTGAGCCATGGCACCATAAAATTAACTTTTCTTGTGCTAACAATTACAGGCCAGGCCATTATGGACATAGCCTTGCCTATGCTGCCCATTACAGTAACTATGATCACCTGGCCTTCAATTTAGAGCAATAACATGGCTCCTGCTATCTTGGGGCCCACTTCATTTCATTCCATTTAATTCATCCAACTGAACAGCAACATCTCCGATCCTAATGTCTGGCACAAGGGAAAGGCAACAAGGAAGCTCTCCAAATGTGGTGGTGTTCCTCTCACCATTTTGTGACTTGCAGGATTAATGAAGGGCATGCCTTTGGGGCCTTCCCTTTGTGAAAGATTAGGATTTACATAGTATATCCACTCTAGCTGTGCAATTTCTCTGAACTTTAAAATCTCTTCATCAATATTAAGCTAAGGGATATCAGGTATCTCCAACTCCTTTTCAGTAGGTCATCTTTGGAAAATTCTTCAGCCAACCATTCATACAAACTTTTGATACCTCTTTGCAAGCTTCTGTATTAAACCTAGAATCTCCACATCATGGGCCTATATCAATAAACAGACTGATCCAGTTTTATGCTCCCGATTTAATTTTATATCCCACACTCTTAAAATCTATTTCCTCATGCCCATATTTCTGCTTGAATGAAATAGCAAACTCATTAAGCTCTTCAGTGGTATAGCACACCTCCTTGTAGACAACACTTTCTACTTTCTCTTTAGAATCCCGATTAGCCTTAAGTCCTATTAAATGTCCAGAGACAAATATTGGTGGGTCCTGAGGAAAATCAGTATTGTGTTGTTTGACATTTCCTTCAGAAAAAGTGACCGCCAGTTTAGCAGACAACGGAGAATGAATTTCTTCAGTCAAAGGAGGAAAAGGCATTATTTCAAGGGGTGAGGGAGTGAATAGATCTTCTGTTGAGGTCAGAGAGACTACTACCTCCGGTGAGATAATAATTCCTTGAGAATCTGAGAGTTCAAAGTTCTCAGTGTCAATAGAGTCTTCTTCCACATCTCCTTCCCATGTTACAGGACCCCATTGTTTACCAATTAATGAATTTATTTTAGGCACTGGCACCATCTGAGGCTGCTACTTGAATTTTCACTGTAATTCAACCAACCTTATAATGGGGTTTTCAGTTTGATTTTCTGAAACTTGAGATCTGTTGTTGCTGAAAGATGATTCTCTTTAAGGGCACACTTAGAAACCTTTAGACAGTTTATTTGCATCTGAAGCCTGTTTGTTTTATCACTAAGCTCATTGTTGACCTTAACTGTATTCTGAGATGCTAGAATTTGGTTAATTTTATCGCAGAGTATATTCCTTCTATCACTTTATTAAGACATGCTTGGAGCAATTGATCGGCATGATCATTTTCCTGCATTTTCTACAAACTGTTTATGTTTTACATACAGACTCACCAATTTCTTTGCAGCTCTCAATTGGTTAATCATGATAATCAAATGTGTTTGTTTCCTTAAGTTTGTGATATAGTTCACACCATGGACTCTCAGTACTCTCCAAGTACAAGGTAGGTGTCAGTAACTAGAGAGGCTTCAGTAACTGGAGGTTTTGGTAAATTGGCAATTCTCCTCCAGATAGTTAAAACGTTCATCCTTAAGCTTCCACTGCTCTAGAACCACATCTGGTATTATGTTCTGAATAATTAAGAGTTCTCCAGAGTAGTGGAACTTACAGAATGGCTTTCTTACTGAATATGTAGGAAAGGGTTTTATGAAAATGACTTACAGACTGTGGTCCAGCTAATCCTACAATGGCTGTCTATAAATTTATGGTTCCAGAATCTATATGCTATTCAGTCCATGAGACTGGACTTCTTAGCTGGTGTTTAGTATACACTATAATCCTGAAATAGACTCCAATGCCATTGAAGGAATAGACTTGCTAACAAGATGAAAGTTTTTATTTAGACAGACAAGGGAGGTGATGTAGAATTCCCCTCTGTATGCTGTGAATACCATTGGTTAATAAAGAAACTGTTTTGGGCCTGCCTAAGGCGGAATAGAGCTAGGCGGGGAAAGCTAAACTATTTGAATGCTGGGAGAAAGAAGGAAGAGTAAGTGAGACCCCATGGAGTTGCCAGAGAAGAAAATTGCAAGCCGCCAGCTGGAACCTTGCCAGTAGGCCACGAACCTCACGGTCAAATATAAAACAATGGAAATGGGTTAATTCTAGATGCAAGAGTTAGCTAGTAATATGCTTAAGCTATTGACCATGGAGTGATTTAAATAATATAGTTTCTTAGTGGTTATTTTGAGTCTGAGCAGCTGGAATGAGCAAGCAGCCTCCTACTAGAGAGAGGAACTTGGGAAAAAATTAGGTATTTGACAGATGCAGGCAAGACAAGGAGTAAAATGGGGAGAAGTAAAAGCCATGCGACAAAAACATAGATTAGTAGAAGTAGGGTAGTTTAAGCTATAAGAACTAGTTGAGAGTAAGGCTAAACTGAAGGCCGTACTTTCATAATTAATAATAAGTCTCTGTGTCATTGTTTGGTGGCAGAAAAGAAAGTCTGAATACATTCATATTCTTATATAAGCTCTTAGCAGAGGGCATAATCCAGACTAGTTATGTCTTCCCACTCAACATACTGATTAAAGGTGTGTCTTCCCATCTCAAATTAAGCAAACATATACCTAATTTTTTGGTTTTAGTTAATCTAGATGTAGCCAAATTGACAATCAAAAATATCCTTTACCGTGGGCTATTGCCATGGCATAGAAACTGAACCTAGGAAATTTCAGCATTATGATTGCCTAAACAAGATTTAAAATAATGACAATAAAGCAAGTTTTAAAACAATGTATGAACAGATGAGGAAACTTTTACACAGTTCGCTCCCTGAGCAGTTAATAGCAGTTAATGGTTGCAGAGAGATGGAGAATTAAATTTATTTGTGGATGAACTCCCTGATACATTAGCTAATCTAATAGGTCAGCTGTAAGGCCATATAATAAACAGAAAATCATTTCAGAATGCTCTGTTCTTAGAAACACACAGAGACACACAATTTTAATTAAAGAATCAAAGCAATACATTTGAAAAGGAGGGACAGAAATGGAAGGAATCGAGTGGAGGAGAAGTAGAAGAAGATGATGTAAATAAAGTTCATATATGAAACTATAGAAATAAATAAAATAATTACATTTTAAAAATTATAAGGGGAAATAAGCCCTTTTCCCTCCAAGCCACTTTTGACCATGGTGTTAGTCACAGCAGTAGAAACCAAACCGGAGCACATTCGATGACATAGATCAGAAGGTACAAGTGAGAATGCTGTATTGATTTTAGCCAGAGAAACACCTGCTTCATGCTTGCCTGGCCATTGATGAGTACTTCCTTCCTCGTGGTGCTGGGCAACCATGCTTATTATCAATTTTCTCACTAGGAAATTTTGCTGTTTGCAGAAGGGCAGGGTGGCAAATACATGAGTATACCACCTGCCAGTGAGTAAAGAAAACTCAAGAGAATTGGCTCAGAGGACCAGACATATTATGGATCCAAGAATCTGCTTGAGGTTGGCTAGTTAGTATAGCCCAGCTTTATCCCTTGATGAGTAGAGGATCTCAGGTTTTCATGAAACAATGGAATCCTGCTATGCTCAACTCATAGGCCCTCTTGACTATCATACAACAACCTCAAGTTTGAGGTTACATCAATGAACACATTAAACAAATAAACAGAAGACCAACAAAGTCCAGGAGGATAACATTCACAGTGGAAGAGGGCACATGTATCAGAGTACAGAGGCTTTTCAACTCTGATGTCATGAGATTCAAGAAGACAGAGACAAGACCCAAACACTTAGCTCTACTAAACAACACATTGTAGGGGACCAGAACAGTCCCTGGCCCATAGGTTCTCTATGAACATTTGTAGTACATGGTCTTAGAGTCTCTATTTTTTTATATTTATTTATTTATTTATTTATTTATTTATTTATTTATTTATTATGTATACAATATTCTGTCTGTGTGTATGTCTGCAGGCCAGAAGAGCACACCAGACCTCATTACAGATGTTTGTGAGCCACCATGTGGTTGCTGGGAATTGAACTCAGGACCTTTGGAAGGGCAGGCAATGCTCTTAACCACTGAGCCATCTCTCCAGCCCTCTTAGAGTCTCTATTGCTGTAATGAAACACCTTGACCAAAGGCAAGTTGGGGAGAAAAGATTTTATTTTGCTTACATTTCCATATAATAGTTTATTATTGAAAATAGTCAGGACAGGAACTGAATCAAATCAGAAGCCTGGAGGCAGGAGCTGATACAGAGGCCAGGGAGGAGTGCCGCTTACAGGTTTGCTCCCCGTGGTTTGTGCAACCTGCCTTCTTATAGAATCCAGAACCATCAGTCTAGAGGTGTCAGCACCTGTAGTGGGCTGGGACCTCCCACATCAATTACTAATTAAGAATATTCCCTACATATTTGCCGACATCCTGATCTTATGGAGGCATTTTGACAGCTGAGGCTCCATCCTGTTGGGAGACTATAGCTTATTTCCAGTTGACAAAGACTAGCCAGTGCTTACACTATAATATACAACTGTGCATTTTGAACTCAGTGATATCTAAGACGGGCTGGAGAAGTGGATGCACTGTTACCATAAGAAGGTGTGCTCTTGCAAACAGGTGTGACTGATAATCCTGGTGGGCCCACGGTTGAGTTAAACGTCAGCAGTGTTTTCTGCCTACAATAGGAATTTCTATTCCTGTCAAGAAAAAACTGGGATCAGAGAAAGAAGTGTACATGTCTGTTTTTCACTTTCCTGCGAAGCACTGAGGTTTTCTGCAGTAACTTGAATTTTTGCAGGGAGGCAGAGCGCATTCTTTTCCTGCATAGAACAGGAGGAGCAGTTGCTGCTTGTCCTTGTTTCCTTTCTGCAGCTGTGCTAAAACACTGACCAAACCGTAACTTGGGAGGAAAGTGTTTATTTGGTGCATGCCTTTCAGTAAATCATCCAGAGAAGCAAGGGTCTGAATTCAAGGCACAAATCTGGAGGCAAAAGCTGAAAGAGAGGCCATGAAGGAATACTGTTTATAGTGTGCTATCCATGATTTGCTAAGTTTGCTTTCTAATGTAACCCAAGCTACCTGCCCAGGGGTGGTAACACCCCTAGGGGCTAGCGTCTTTCCACATCATTAATCAAGAAAATGCCCCAAGAGTATACTCACATTCCAGCGTGATGGAGACCACTCTTTAGCTGAGGTTTCTCTTCCCAGCTAGCCCTAGTTTGTGCCCTCTCTGGAGGAACACTGGAATCACAGATGCATGCTACCCTGCTTGGCCTTATATGGTTTCTAAGGACCCAAACTCTAGTACTCACATTTGTGTAGCACTCTCTTTACACACCGAGCTTTCTCCCCACTCAACTGGCGCATCTGAAGTCTCAAAGATGGTGCTTGCTCAACTCTGGCCTTGGGTACTGGGTCTGTCACAGGGCGCATGTACAATGCCGGCTGTAGATTAGTAGAATAGTGTTAGCAACGTGGGCAGTGATATTGTTTTTTTCGTAAGACTTTTATATGGAGCAGGTCAAAGGAAACACCGTCTTTACACTTTACATTAGTAGAATCTGGGGTCATTTGTAACAATAGCATGGTGGCTTTTTGTTGTTGTTGTTTTTTTTTTTTTTTTTTTTTTTTTTTGTAAAAGAACTCCATCAGCTTAGGTTTAGAATTTGAGAAACTACAATGTCTTTCCTGCCTGAGATCTTATCAGATTGATTGAAAACAAAACATTTTATAAAAACTCAGTAAACTATGGACTATATTACATTACTGATGATGACTAATAGCTACAAAATTAAGCTCCAAATGAATAACACAAAATACAAAAGTGAGCCCCTTCATCCATGAGACCAGACAGTAGGCCTTTGTCATCCAGAGAGGGTTCCAGCCCTCATCCATTATTCCAGAAGGATCTTTCTTCTACCCTGTCATGACACAAATGGCAGGAGAGACTTGGCAGTAAATAATTTCTAAGGGCCAGACATGAAAATGTCATATGATACTTCCCCTGGCATCTGTCATTGGCTAGCTACAGTCATGTAACTACACAAGGGCCGTATGACATGCTAGGTGCTACATTTGTTGAGCTGTGCTGGCTGTGTAAGGAGCTATTTTTAGGTTCTAGCACCCCTATGTTGTCACTATAAATCACATGTTATCTGTGCAGTAATTTTGTAAAAATATGTTTATTCATTTATATTGTATATGCATGGTATTTTGCATCTATATATTTTTGTGTACCACATGGATGTAGTACCCAGGGAGTTCAGAAGAGGACGCTAGTTCTCCTGGAACTGGAATTTTAGGTGGTTATTAGTCCCCATATGAGCCCTAAGAATTGAACTGTGGTCCTACAGAAGAACAGTAAATTCCACAATTTCTGTACAGTCTCTTCGGCCTGTATAGTAATTTCAATTCTATAGTAACTTCTCTTAAGCCCCACTCTAGACTACCTTGATGGAAAGTAGAGTATGTTTTTATGTTCTGTACCTCTGTGTGTAAAGACTAGTTCACTTCTGACCTGTAAGGAATACTCACCTGTGAAAAAAAAAAAAAAAAAAAAAAAAAAAAAAAAAAAAAAAAAAAAAAACTAACAAGCAAACAAAACCCAGGATTCAAACTCTGCACAGATTCTACATGCTACATTCTAGTTGCTGGTAGGTACATGGATGAGGATTGGGATCTCAGTGTGATGGGTAAAGGTTTAGTGTTTCCCAAGACCAGGGATTTTTAGGACAGAAATGGCCATTCTTTCCCAAGTCTTGATGGACAGCATACAAGTGCTGCTGCCTCCCTAGTGAGGCTGTAGAGAAAGGAGCCTGACCTTGTCTATAAAGCGAGGCTTATTTTCCAGGTTAAGGAATATTCTGCCTTGATGAGCTTAGCATATGACATGTATCAAAATTTGTGGAGATGCACGTTTAATCTCCTCACATTTTAGTTAATGTGTATTGTGCTTTACTAAGGTTGAGAGAAATATGAGAAAATTCAAAATTAAAGAAGACTATGGGGACTTCTCGACAAATCCTATTAATTTATTAAAACCGTTTTCAGGAGACTTTGAAGGGCTGTATTGGCAGTCAGTCAGCTCTGTGACCTCATCCCCAGTCTTTGTCTCATAGCTTCAGGCGTCCCCAGGAAGTGAGCATCTAACTAGCCCTCATGGCTCTGATGCTGAAGCACCAGCTGTGACAAGGGTTGCCAATGTTGAGGAAACTAGCAACACCGATAACCAAATTTCATTTTGTTCTTCCTGTATTTAGAACATCTTCGTCATTGGAGTTTGTTTTGACAGAAACCCGTGTTGCTGACTGTCACAGAAACGAGACATGCATGCTTTTCTAGGGTGACTGATGTATGTATCTCAAACAACTGTCCTAATTTTCACACACACAGAGAGAGAGAGAGAGAGAGAGAGAGAGAGAGAGAGAGAGAGAGAGAGAGAGAGAGAGAGAAAGAGAGAGAATACATAAGACAAAATTTTTTCTAAGCATTCTGAAAGTATATTTGGATGACTTCTTGTGACCGCCAACAGAAGTTCAAGACTTACCCTGGACAAATACGTGAAGATTCTCAATAGCAACAAGGTTTATTCTGCAAAATCCTATGGGCAGGGCGAGAAAAGCTGTCAGAGCCAGCAGCAGTCCCTTGCTGTCAGATTAGATGTCCTGCATGAGGAGTTCATCCACCCCTACAGAATGGTGGAAAGCACACATAGAATGGAGATGCCACTCAAAAGTACCTGCTGAAAAGTGGCGCTCCCAATTTATGTGCCATTACCACAAGTTCGTGCCACAATGCATCAGCTGTCATCACAACAAATAAACAAAGAGAATGAACAGAAGAGAGCGCAGGCTCCCGTTCGTATCCCTATGTGTATAGCAATGCATACTGTGTAATAAAAGCGAAGCGTGCTGCATTTGAAATTACTGCTTCTTGTGAAGAAGGAACTCATAAAATCAAAAGTGGCAGGGAAGTCTCAGACTTCTGTAGAAAGAATCTGTTTCCTCCCTCCCTCCTTTCCTTCCCCATCTCCCCATCCTCCATCCCTCCTGTCCTCACTAGGTCTTCCTTTCTCCTTACCTCCCAGTCTCCTTCAGTCCCTTTCTAATTTGCTCCAGTCTTTTTTGAGACAGGGTCTTATTATCTATACCCGTGCTCAAAGTCATAGTGAGGCTCCTGAGTCTGCAGAACTAGTATTTGCATACAGGTACATTAACATGAAAGGGTGCTTTCTTCTCTAACAAGGAAATTGTCCGTTGATATGCAACTCTCTGGATTTCAATGAAAACAGTAAAATTCCAACCACTAGCTAATTGCTCATTGTTTGGTAGTGATTTCGTCTGTGACGCAGAATACTTCATTTCATTTTTTGATGAGCATCTTTTCTTCAAGAGATGACAATAGTCTTTCCAAACATCTTACAATTTTCTGTTCTGCTACCATTCCTCCAGAAGTTTTTTTACTCCTCAGGATGTCATCTCTGAATAGCATTTCTTTTGCTCAGGAGAAAAGTTGGTTTGATTACATCTCCACTTGACTCTTCACACTGTCTTCATTTTATTTGGTGCGAATTCAGGCCAACGCTATTGCTTACAAATGTTTCTTCAATTTGTATTTTCTGGGTCCTGAACCATGGTTCCTATCTGTGCTTCTCATTTGAATCTTTTGTCTGAGATGTCTTGAAACAAATGATATAATATTGAGGTTTTACAAAAGTAAAGCTGATAATAACATAAGAACATCAGTGTTTAATGGCCTTAGCAGTACATTGCCTGTCTCTTCAGTATCATTTTGTTTTAATGACTGTTAAGTTGAAAATAATAGGGTTGGGGAAACCTACTTCTCTGTGTATTTTTTGGATGTTTGTGGCTGTGTTATTTTGATTTTAAATTTATTTATATATTTATATATACAAAAATACACTGTTGGCATTTTTTACTGTGTTTAAATTAGGTTCACAGATTAAGAGAAAGCAACTATTTTTATGATACTACATTTTCTCTTCCAAGATCCTAACATTTTGTGTCATGACAGAGCTCTTTGCCATTGCTAGTAGCGTATAGTTCATTTATAGAGTTTATGTTCCTTACTTTTGTATTTTTATCTGTTTATGGTTTATTCCTTTGTGTTTGTGTGTGGTATATATGGGGACGTGCTTGTGTGTGTGTGTTTGAATGTGTGTACATGTATGTGTGTGTGAGTGGGGGGGGGCATGTGAATCCAAGACCTTCTATGCCCTGTGGAAGGCAGAGCAAGATGTCATCTCTTCCATGGCAGCTGTCCTCTGTCAGATGTCCTCTATTGCTCTCTGCCTTCCTTCTACCTGGCCTTTAATGGTTTAATCTAGACAGGCAGGTCAGCAAGTCTTAGGGATCTTCCTGTCTTTTCTCCCAAGAGGGTTGGACTCACAGGCCTGCATATTTGCACTCAGATTTTTACTTGAGTGCTGAGACCAAAATTCATGTCATCTCACATGTACAACAAGGACCCTCACCTGCTGAATCTTCTCTCCTCCAAATTTTTTTCTGCACCTAGTTAGTTATAATTCATATAAAAGATCTCTTTAATTCTATGTTTACTTAATTTTACTTTAAGTAGCCTTGAATTGCTTTATGTCATTATTCAAACAGATCTTTTAATGTTTTTTTTAAAAAATAGTTTCCCAAAGAAAATAATTTTATTATTACTAAATAAATTAAAATTCTTCTTTCATATTTTTATTTTTAAATTTATCCCCTAAAGTCATTGATTGCTGTCTCCAGTACAGCTTATAATCAGAACATTAACTGTAAGCTGTTGCTTCATCTAATATATATATATTTGCAACTACATGTGATTATCATTTCATGCCACTTTGGCAAACACATAAACATAGTTTTACTGAAATGATTCTCTTCTCTAGATTTTGAAAATTAAGAAGAAACATTGGATTGTACTAAATGCATTTTATACCTGAAATTCATATGATCCTCTTCCTGACTTGTGGGTGTATTGTTTTCTATCTTTAACTATTAATATTGCAAGGAAGGAGAACAATGTTCTAGAAATACATTGTTCATGACTCATTTCAAATTAAATAAACAATTAAATCTTTCTACTTATTTCAAGAAATGGGTTTTCACTAAATAAAATATTCTATAGTTGCTTTTGTGTGTATCTGTGTGTGTATATTTGTGTTTTAGTTTGTATATATTTGATAGTATGTCTGCTTTCTTTGTATGTGTGTGTGTCTGTGTATTTCTGGATGCATGTGTATGTCTTTGCAGTATACATATATTTTTTCGTATGTGCGTATTTAGTATGCATGTATGTATATGTGTATGTGTGTGTTTCTATTTATGTGTGTGTGCCTTTAAATAGATTTGTCATTAATGTGTTATGTATATTGAAAGTAGTTAGGAATTTTTCCCGTTTTTTTCCCTATGCACTGAACAATTGAAATTTAATTGCCGCTATCTGTTATTTGACATTTTGGAAGAATTCCCTTGTGGAAGCATATGGCAACAGCTATTAGCAACTTATCTCCTGAATGGTGAATTGGCTGCGCTGTTTTCCAGCTCTCCTTCCGGGGTCAGCTCATATATGTCTCTTACTGACTTTGAAGACTCACGTTGTTCCTTTTTAAAGTCTACTAGCATTCACGATATCTATGTATGTCATTTATATAGTCAGATGAAATTCCAATTACTGAAATTATTTATTTAATTTATGCTATTAACATATCTCTAGAAAAAATTAATTGCATAATTAATTATTGATTTTATCAGTTGTATTTGTGGAGATTAATCTTTTCTTTAACAACTATTTAATATTTTATTGTGAATGTGTGTGCACATGGGTTTGTTCATGTGTGGGCACAAACATACCACAGTGTATAGGTGGAGGTAGGAAGAAAGAAAGCAGGTAGGCGTTTGTTCTCTCTTTCTCCCCCATGTATGTACAGGGAACTAAACTCAGGTCTTCAGGATCCATGGCAAATTCCTTTGCCCACTGAGCTGTCCCTGAGGGCTCTCTTGACTTATTTATTTATTTATTTATTTATTTATTTATTTATTTGCTTGTTTGCTTATTTATTTATTTATTTATTTAAGATTTCTGTTTCTTCCCCACCTCCGCCTCCCCTTTCCTCCCCCTCCCCCAATCAAGTTCCCCTCCCTCGTCAGCCCAAAGGGCAATCAGGGTTCCCTGCCCTGTGGGAAGTCCAAGGACCACCCACCTCCATCCAGGTCTAGTAAGGTGAGCATCCAAACTGTCTAGGCTCCCACAAAACCAATAGGTGCAGTAGGATCAGAAACCCATTGCCATTGTTCTTGAGGTCTCAGTAGTCCTCATTGTCCGCTATGTTCAGCAAGACCGGTTTTATCCCAGGCTTTTTCAGACCCAGGCCAGCTGGCCTTGGTGAGTTCCCGATAGAACATCCCCATTGTCTCAGTGTGTGGGTGTACCCCTCGCGGTCCTGAGTTCCTTGCTCGTGCTCTCTCTCCTTCTTCTCCTGATTTGGACCTTGAGATTTCAGTCTGGTGCTCCAATGTGGGTCTCTGTCTCTTGTCTCCTTTCATTGCCTGATGAAGGTTAATATTCAGGAGGATGCCTATATGTTTTTCTTTGGGTTCTCCTTCTTATTTAGCTTCTCTAAGAACCCGAATTATAGGCTCAATGTCCTTTATTTATGGTTAGAGATGTACTCACTCATATTTGGTTTCTAGCTCTCTTGACTTTTGAATCCAAAAGGATTAATAAATGCCAGGGGCTTAGTAAACCCCACCCCTGGGTGTGTCTGTAAGCCATTTCTACAATTAGATAGAGCCTGAGATTTGGCCCTAAGGAAAACTTTAAGCCTACTCCACTTCTATACTCATGTTATACTTTGGTTCTTAAGTTCATGTTCTAACTTTTTTTTAAAAATCTTACAACTCCTTTAAGTTTGTATTGGTTGTATGTGTGATATAATTTACGAACAAATTTACCAGTTAATAGCAATCTTTGGTATCTCCGGTTTTGCGGAGTAGGAATTAGAGAAGTATACATATAGTTGGTTTAGCTCAGGATTTCTTATGACACTTCACCCGTGATGCTGATAGCAGAGGCCACAGTTTTCTGAAAGTGGATTGGAGCTGTTATTTGTTTCAGAGAAGGTTTTGTAGGGAGACCATTCTTTGCATGGCTACATTATTTCCCTGCACATATCCTTATAACATGAGGTCTTACTGCCTTCAGAGAGAAGGATCCAAGAGAAAATGAAAAATGTGGAGGGTTCTTTTCCAACTAAGTCTTCCAAGGCTTATCTCATACTTCAGCTTTATCCATTTGTTAGAGGAAATCACTAAGTACAACAACACTAGTACAACAACAAGAGAGGACTTGGGTTTACCTCTTGATGAAAAAAGGATGATAACATCCGCTTTATGTCCACTCTGGCCCAAAGCAACTAAGGGTTCTTCTGTAGATTCTCCATCTGTGCCCTATCTACAACCACCTTTGCTCTGAGTCCTTGTTTCTTTACTAAATGATAGGATGTTTGAGAGGATGGAATCACTTACTTTAAACATACTATCCAGTTCACAGGGACATTATCAGTATCATTGTATATAGATTTATTGTGTCATGTCTTCTGAAAAGACAGGAACAAATATATTTTTATCCCTGATAGAGCACCCGATGGAACAAAGACATGATTCCATCCATTTGTCTTGGGGAAACAGAGATTTTACTGGAATTATGTACAAGAGGAGATCAATTTAAAGAAGCATATTGTTTACTGAGTAACAATCATTTTTATATTATTCAACCATGCATTCTCTTATGATTGAATGAAAACCATCTGTACCATGCCACTGCTTTCTACTTTAAAATGATGCAAGTTGAATCCTGAATTTTTCTCTTTTTTTTTGTTTTAAACTTGAACTCTGTAAGTATTTCTACCACTCTACAAACTTTTTTCATCTTCATCATTTCATTTTTTCCCATGCACTTTAAGTACTAGGATTCCAAGATGGATGTTTTAGAGGAAGTATGTTCTGTACTCTCTTCCCCTTGCATCCTAATAGCTGCAAGAAATAATAAACCAGTACCCCTACCCCATCATCTCTTTCCATCTTCTTGACAAATCAGAAGCCAGAAGGGTCATGTCATCTTTCATGTCGACAATTTTCTTTCTGGGAAGGCAGCTCAGGCTTATCTCAGCGTTGGTCTTCTTGTCGCTAACAAAGACCACGTGGTGGTCATCACAGCTTGTGACCCATATTGTCCCACCTGTGTTATATTCAGAAACTATGATAGTTTCCAGTTCACCAGTCACTTGGGAATCATTCATTTCCCCCAAAGGATAGTCCATTCTCTCATAGCTTGGCCTCAGTTGCGTATGTGATATTATCACGGCAGGAGTATGTATCCATCACAAAAGCAAGGAGACACAGAGTCTCTTCCTCAAGTGGGGCGGTAACTGTATGAGGATGGTCTCTACGGTGTTTAAGCTGTAGGTGGATCAGACTTGGTTGCATTTTAAAATCAACACAGAAACCATTTACCCATTAACCCCCAGTTCATCTTTGGTTCTATTCATCCTTATTAAAATTTCCACTGTGTTTTGTGACTATTCCTGGAGAGATAGGAACAAATTTGTTTAATGCAGGCCACCTGAATACAATAGAATAAGAAGGCAATTTCTCCTAAGTCTTGTTTGGTGAATCAATTAGCTCATAAGATTTATTTACAGGAACATAAATAAGAGTTCACTTATTGGACTCTTTCCCCATAGAATATATTTTATCATAATCTCCTAGATACTTGAAATACAGCGAAAACAATATTATCAGCTTTATTTCATTTAATTTTCAAAAAAAAACATAAGAAAGACTTGAATTCACATTCTAAACTAGGTCAGAACAGTCAATTCCTTCAGTTTTGAACATTCAAGTGACGACATTCAAGTCACGAATCCCACATTACCTCTTGAAAATGCATTTGATTTTTAAGCTGTTTATTTTCTTCCAACATAAGCATTGAGGCAGAAATATGGCCTCTATGAATGGAAGATTATCTTCACTTTCTCAAGTTGAAAGGAAGGGTCATGTGTTTGTGAACCCAGCCCTAAGGCAAACGTGCCTTCAGCTACGTTGGGGGATCTATCAAGTGCTATATTTCCCATTTTCCAGACCTATGATGAGAATACTAGTGTTTTATATTTTTCCTTCTTCTTCTTTCAGGTATACTGTGAAAATGGCAAGAGGTTATTTTAAGATAGATTTTCAGAGAACAATTTAAATCAGCATAAAGTTAACATTTCATAAATGGTTATTTCAGAAGCTAGACTATTAACCTTTAGAAAAAAGAGAATAGATTGGAAAATTGCTCCCATATTATTGTTTGCTTCAGACAGGACTTGGAAAATGTATCTCTTGGGCCAACTTACAGCAGAAACTAAGGAAAACTTCCTAGTAACACCCGTTAAAGGAGAATTTTCTATGATTGTTACAGGATAACACAACTCAGTAGAGCTTATTAAAAAATATAATGCAATAACAAATAAAACCATGTGGAATAAACATATATATATTCTAGTTAGATGACAATATTTCTCTTAGAAATTGAGAAGTCTAATAAAAGAGATTGTATGTAAAGAAAAGGCATAAATATCTAGCTCACTGAGGTGACAAGTCCATAGGAAATAAATATTAAAAACTTCTGTATCCCGTGAAATGATCATACAGCAGTACTATATAGACTACAGAAAGTCTTTCAAACATGAGCCAAGTAACTTGATTTGGAAATGAACTCCAGCTCCTGCACACCAGCAAGGATGCTGTGGCACTCATGTAGCACTGTTAGGGAATGGAATGAATTGAGAAAAGTGGCTGGTGGAGAAGGAGGCAGTGGATTCTCTTGGGGATCTGGAATATTGACAGAGCATCAAAGACTCACTTGACTATGTGAGAACTGGCCTTCTGCAGTATATTTATAAACAACAGAACCACAATCGGTTGAAACCAGCTGCAGAGGATTGAGGAAATGGGTCAGGCCTGCAAGTAATCAGGACAGTACAGCTCATGTTTGTGGGCCCAATATCTAGGCTCCAGATCCTCGTTTTGGCAGGAGGCACTTCTGCTTTCTCTACCATGAAGCTGTCTGACCCTAAGGTCTAGGAAACAGATATATAAGAGAACACAATATATGAATATACCCTTTCAACACCCACAGAAACTGGGAAACATATCCTTCCTCCTTGTACCATTCAGTTTTTCAAAAGAAGCTTAAGCAGAAGACCTAAACAAGAACTTCTCTCTTCTGTTTCCTTATCTTCAGATGATTAAGACTCAAGAAACTTTTGTCAGCCTTGGGGAGGCAGATGGGAACCCTGGTTAATCTGCCCCAACCTCTGGTTTTAAGAATCTCTCAGAAACATCCTTGATTGCAATCCAGAGAAGAATTTCGGCAAGAGAGAAAGAGAATGGAAGCTAACAAGATAATTAAATACAGATAAGGAATAATGTATACTTTCAGTTGAAGTGTGTGGTGAGAGGGGTGTGGAGAGAGGAGGAGGGTATCACAGCCAGGCTCTGCTTCAGGGATTAAGACAGAGCTCTGACCACAGTGGTCTGCTTTGGCAGAGCCTGTCCAAAGTCTTTAGATTTAGGTCTACACTTTGGTAAACTAAATACCAAAATTAAATGTCATGCCCAGAAACTGAAGGGAATTTGTCCCCTTTATCATCCTAAGAGGTTGGGACAGAAGAAATGACAAATAGTTCTTGAATGAAAATCTGTTTATCATGGGAACTTGACTAGCCCAAAATACCAACCGATAAGAGCACTAAGATAATTTTCTAGATAGAATTGGTTAAGTCACAGGAAAGCCTATAGAGTACTAGCATTTATTTATCAATAAGGCTCTGAAGTTATCTTGCTTGGAATCCAATTCCAGCTTCTCTCATCTTTGCCTGTATAGTTCAGAGAAATTAGGTTTAGAGTCTGTTTCATGATCTGTAAAACTCACAAAATACTATCTACTCCAAAGAGCCATTGTGAGGAACAATTGCGGTGAGAAAGAAGTAGTGTATGGATAATGAAATCCAATATCTTGTAACTATCACTTATTATAATCATCTTCAAATCATTTACTTCTTGTGTATGTACTGCTGCTTTGGAGAAGACTAGCAAACAACTATCACAAAGGAAAACGTAATATCTCCAATCAATTCATGTGTAGCACAGTAATAGCAGCTGAAGTCATGATTATAGTTGAATTGAGTTAGATTGTTCTCTCGCAACATATGCACACAAGCAGAATTGGGTCTGTTTATGTTTTAATCCTTGCAATCTGTGAATCTGCAGGTGTTATTAAGCTAGCTTCTTGGCAAGAGATCAAGCTATATTATTCTGGTGGGCTGAGTAATTTAAGCCAATGTTATGTTTCTTCACAGGAGGGACACATAGGGAAGGAGGCTAGCTATAGACAGGGAGGGATGGGAGCCCTTGATCTGTGAGCAATCAAAAGGTTGCAACCATCAGAAAGCAGAAAGGGAAAGGAAAGATGGTCACTGAGAGTCTTTGGGGGAAGTTCAGCCTTGCCAGCATCTTGAGTCTGCCGTTTTCAGTTTGAAGTTGGGAAAGTAAAAACCAATTTGTTACTGTAGCCTCAGGAAATGAATGTAGGGGAAGATCGGAGGTTCCACCTTTGAGTACTCTGGGCAGATTGGCTTTTGTTCTTTTGTGGTTTTGCCCTCAGTAAAGCAAATAGCAGGTAGCAGCTAGCATTCAATTTCACAGGCTACTGACAGCTTTGCTGAAAGTTTTGGATTAAAGTGTCGTGCAGCTATTGTTGGACTCGGTTGAAAAACCAGAGCCTGGGTATTTGGTGCCAACGCGAGTTCTAAATTGTTCTTGCTTGAGTAAATCAAACAATGACAGGTGGTGAGGTAGGCTTACGTCCATGAGGGATTTAGATTTGGGCTGCCTTGAAGGTGTTCTGGTACTTCTAAGAGAAGTGCCTCTTTGATTAAATGGTGTTCATTTCCTGATAAGAGCCCAAATATTTGTAAGTGTGTTTTCTAAAACATTTTTGGTCAGTTTTTTCTTCTTCAATAATTTACTCTGGTAAGAAATAAACCTAACTTCTTTAGTTTAAAATTAACTTCTAATATTGCTAGGAAATAGAAGCTCACTTGAATGGATGCTGCAAGTTACATTTTTCACTCATCAGCATTAATATCTTAATTATGTGCATATTACTCTATGAGTGTTTAAATATAGAAAGAAAATCATGGATAGTTCTTCTTCAAACACAGTACTTATAGTTGAGTTGACCTGGATGCTATTTGTACATTTAGGAATGTTGCTTACTCCAGTGGAGATCAATTTTATTTTATGTTAAAATAAAAATAGAAAAACAAACTGATTGCCAAAATCTTTTCTGTATAATGTATTCAGAGACATGTTGATGATTTCCCCTACCCTTTAGAGCTTAAAGGTAACTTTTAGAGAACAAATTTCTGAATCTCATTCCCATCTATTCTTAATGATGAGAACTCTGTGCATGCAATCCCCTGAAATAAATGTATCCAGTCACATTTACATGCAAATGGGGGTTGCCTCCAATTCAAATAAACCATGAACCTGATCTGTTTTCCTTATATTTTGTCTATTAAAAACTAGAATGGAAACGTTTTCTGCAATAAGTACACTATCATAAATAGATTTTAAAGTTAGGAATCTACTCTATAGTTGAATTTACAATATTTATTTTACTTAAAGCAGTAGTCATACTCCTGACTCAATGATCATAAAGTGGATCTTAGGTGAAGAAATTTTCAAAATTCTAGGAAAGTTCTTATGGGCTATCTTATATACAATATTGAAATAATTCATGCACACAAAAAATCAATTTTTATTTGGAGAGAAAATAGGCACTGAAATAAAAACCACACTCACATTTCATTTCCTCCATACTTAAACCTGAAAGAATCACCAAAGCTTGGGAGAACGAGGAAGCTTTGGCAATCGGCTCAAAGCAATGTGAATACACTTACCGGCACTGTGGACTTCCGACAGTGAAGATGCAAATGCTACATCTCACCACTGGAAGAAGGGTGCAACCCTTTCTCATTTACTCACTAAGACGGGTGTTACCTCTGATCCTCATTAATCAGGAGCTTGATTTTCTCTATATATTTTGTGAACTGGAAGAGAAATGTTTTCTGTTCATTTGTTCATTTGTCTAGGCCGCATGTTCTAGAATGTTCTAGAACCGGTTAGAATAAAATACAGACAGACTCTAGAGTTATCCAGAACTCTGATCTTTACTCAGCAGAGCGGAGTTGCCAGTTTCCTTGTTGAGATGATACATTAGTCTCTGGCATAATGAGTGAATTAAGAGTTTTACAAAATTGTAACTGTTAGGTGTTCTTTCTTTTTTTTTGAAACCCATTCTTTGAAAACATTAAGGACTTTGTGCTTCATCTTCCTTTAGCAATGGAGCAGTGCATAAACTCTTACTCTAATGTGCAAATCCAGCATTTCATTGCAGTTAATAGATAATTTCAACTGAGGGACTTTGAGTTTTTGCAGGAATGTCTGCATTAAGAATCCTAAGTAAGGCTGGTGAGGTGTTCCAGTCAGTAAAGGAGCTGGCTGATGAGTATGGATATGTGAGTCTTGAGTTTGACCCTAGGAACTCACGTGGTAGTATTGACTCCTGCAAGCTGTCTTCTGACTTCCACATGTGTGCCATGACTTGTGGAAGTGGCCACAATTGAGAATATGAACACACAACAGCATATAAATAAATAGATATTAAAGAAATAATATACAAAATATGGATCCATCAAACTTTGTCTCATCCAATATAATATGATTGTTATGTGATTGTATATGATATTGATAATACTAAAATCTAAGGTGTCATTTTGTCCACTGAAAGGCGATTGATAAATATTAGATGCAATGAACGTTGAACTACCTAGAGAAAGAACTGGGAGTCACGCATCCTACATCCCCTGCACAGTGATGGCTGTATGGGATATTCTTAGTCCAATGGCCCAAAACATTTGTAGGATGTTAACAAATTAACCTTTGCCTTGGAGATCAAACAACTCCCTAGCTTTGTGGAGACTGCTTGTGTAGATTGTCTTTATGACACTAATACGCGGACCAGATGATGCGCCCAATTCCATTCTCTTGGAAAGAAATAGTTTTAGATGTCGGTAAGCAAATCTTATCCTTATAGGTATTGCCAATTCCATAGCAGATATTAAGCAGTATGTATGCTAAATTACTAGTTGTGCTAACATTTTCTTCAAGCTACCTTTAAGTTTCTTTGTATGCAAGGCCTACAATTCCCCTATGATTGGTTATAGAACATTTACAGAAATTAATAAGTTATGAAATAATTTTATTTTTGTTAGAATTGATATTGGAAAAAGCAATAGGAATTCTTCAGAAAGAATTGTTTTATGTATTATGACCTGGATAGTCTGTAAAACAAGTGAGAAACAAAGTTTGAATGAAGACTTTCTGTTCTTACTTAAGCAACAGTCTTTCTGAATATTGGGGGTGACAATGCATTGTATATTACCCGGCAATACGAGGCAAATACAGTTGTAGATGGGTCCAAATAGCCTAGAACAAATGACTTATATTTGTTGTACATGGATTTAGTTATAGAGAAAACAATAGGATTTGCCATATAGAGTTATCAGTACTACAAATATAACATGCTTAGAATATTTCCAGAATACACTTAGAACTCAGGAATTAGCCAGTTAACTAGTGGGAATATCGTTTTAGAATATCCAAATCTATAGTTGTTCACAGAAGAATAGTCATGAATTCTACAAGAGAAGGACAACTATACTTTCAGTGACACATTTTAGTTTACACTTCTTGTGTCAGTGACCATCTACTCAAAAACAGTATATTAAGGCATAACAAACCAAAATTGCCCTTTACATAAGTGAAATGGCAAGTTTACTTGATATTCCAATTTGTACACAGTTCTGAATTTAGCCATATTTTAAATTCCAAAATATCAATTTCTTTGACTTTTTACATGATTAGTTTTATTCCAGAATCTGAAACTGGAGTGGGATGAAGCCTCTCCACTTCCTCTTTTCTCTTTTCATTTTGGAATCAGATCACCAAGTTTGTGTATTTCGTCCTCAGAACCCTTACAAACAAGGCCTCTTTTGTCAAGTCTTGTGCGACACGGTTCCTTAACATCCCGAACCTGCTCTGGTTGCCAGAACAGATAATCATGTAAAGGAAAGAAATGCCCTTGGCATAAATATACATAAAAATCATGAAAACCAAGAAACTACTGAGCACACAAATAGTCTATTGGGGAGCTTCCGCTTTCATAGGGCACAGTTATGAGATGCCCTTCACAATGTGAAAAGATAGGCCATTTTGACCCCTCGCTGGGTGGGACAGAGCCAGCCAGGGCCATGTGCTTACAATTCCTTGTGATTTCTATGTCCCACAAGCCTTTTGCATAAAAATGAACCACGAAAGCAGTCAAAACACCTGCTTTACTGACAAGCCGATTAATGCTTTGATTTATCCTCCTAAGTGTGAGTGAATTCATCTGCCGCTGCACGGGCCTTGGCTTGGCACGCAATTTATCAGATGTAGAAGGTCTTTTCTGAGTCCTAGAGCTTCAGCTGTGCGTCTCTATTGTCTATGCTAAAAGTTCTGTTAACCCCAGAGTTCTCAGCACAGCTAGAGGCCACAATCACTCACTTGCGTCCAGAGTATTTTCAGTTCTTCAGTGAGTGTAAACCACAAGATCAATTGGATTAATTGGGAAGAACTCCAGTCGGTCTGGATTTGCGCTTTTAAAATCGACAAACAAACAAAGCAACAGTAATAAAACACCCTACCTCCAAGAATCTAGAGAGAGAAAACATGCATTCTGTAGTTTACTTTAAATCCTTGTCTCTTGTCACTTTTGGAAACTAACCCACTTTGATTTCCTGGGTGGATCTTACTCAGGCCGGCTTGAAATAGCAGTGGTAGACTCTGGCCTCTTTTAGAGAAGATTCCCAATTTCTGTGCCCCAAGGCCTGGGCCCCACCTAAACTATTCATTATTTCTGGGGAGAAAAGCTATTGTCACATTATATGTCTGGAATCCACTTAAGAAAACTAACTTTAAGAATTCAGTAGGCATTTTGTGTTCAAATAACTTTACTTGGCAAGATGCCTTTCTCTGTCATCATACTTAAGAGAGGAAATCTCTTTTTCTTTATTAAATGCATATATCTTTCTTTTTTGAATAATAAAATCTTTAATAAAAAAGAAAGATTCTCATTTATTCCAGTTTTCTTATATTTTTCATAACATGTCATTCACAATGTTGTGATTTTTTTAAAGTTATTCATCAAGTTTCTCATTTTACAGTCTTATAGAACATTGCAGAATATTTCCTTTTCTCAGTTAGTAATTTTTATCAACTATTTTACTAAAGAGATTATATTTAAAATATATGTATATACCTATAGGCATGTAACAACAATTAATGAAAAAGCAATAGAGCATGAAGTTGAAAGAGAACAAGGAAGGGTATATGTGAAGGTTTAGAGGGAGGAAAGGGAAGAAAGGACTGATGTAATAATTTCAAAAATAAGTGTATTTATATGTGTGTGTGTGTGTGTGTGTGTGTGTGTGTGTATAATTTTAAGGAGAATTGGAAAGTTTGGACATGATTCATACCTTTTAATTTCCATACCTACGAAGAATTTCGTAGATAATCCACAAACTTCAGGGTTTTCTTGTGTATAAAGCTTGAGACTTTCCTATGACAATGGACAAAATGATACCACGGTAGGCTGAAGGTAAACTGGCCCCATAATCTCATAGGCAGTGACACTATTAGGAAGTGTGACTTTGTTGGTGCCGGAAACAGCAAAGCATACACCCCCTCCACTTGTGGTTCCTGAGATGCAGGAAATAATTCCCTCCAGGCGACCCAGTGGCAGCTGAGCCTGTTACTTGAGGACCAAGAAGAAAACACCTATGTGCCCCGAGGACCGCTTCTATGGTGTCTGCATTTGCATTTGGCAATGTTACAGATGATTCTGGTTATAGCAGTTCAACTAGTGTACTTGTTCTTCATGTTCTTTTTCTCTTTTCACACCGGTGGCTCTGAAAATATTGAAGTGCTGTATGATAATATGAGAATTCTTCATCTGACAGAGCGGGCAGGCATTGAAGCTGTAAAGCAAGTTATGGGAAAAACCGGACTAACGAAAGAATTGGGAAAATTTGGGGAAAATGCAGAAATTGTTTTCTTACCTGATTATAAAACTTGGCAAAAAGAATTGTACTGAAACAGAAAAGAACTTAGCTACAAAGAAACATAGAGCTTTTAGGGCTGCCTGCCTATGGCCTTATAAATCAAAATTGGGGTTGTGAGGAACAACATTGGGAAAAGTACAACAATGGAGTAAAACCCACTGAACCATGCTTCTGTAAATTGCAAGTTGTTAGCCTCTGAGGTGAAAGCCTTAGAAGTTATTTTATGATTAACTCAGCTAAGAATTAAGAATATAGTGGCTGGCATGGGGCTTGGGAGCTGGGAAAATGTCATAATGCATGATACATTCTGATTTCAAACAATCTTTATACTTCTTGTGAACTGCTCTGCCCAGGTAATGATTAACCTGTGGCAAGAAAAAAAAAAGAATCATTTTCCTTGGGTAAAATTTATAATAAAAGACTGAGGTTTGAAGCTTAGGGCAGAAGCAGCAGCAGCAGCAGAACTTGCCCTACAGCTGATAGCCTCTCAGCTTGCTTCAGAATCCTGAGTTCGTGCACTCATTTCACCTTCCAAACATCCCAGATTCGAGAACCACCTCTCTGCTGAGACTGGTCCCTGGCATGTTGGAGTGGGAATGGCCTTGTCCGGGGAAGAGTTTCACTGTGGAAGTGGGTTTTGAGGTTTCCTATGCTCAGATACCTCCCAGTGTCTCAGTTGACTTCCTGTTGCCTGCAAGCTATAGGACTCTAAGCTACTTCTCCAGCACCATGTCTGTTTGCATGCTGCCATGATCCCAACCAGGATGATAATGAACTGAACCTCTGAGCTGTGAGGGCCATTCCAATTAGATGCTTCCATTTCTGAGTTGCTATGGTTATGGCGTCTTTCGACAGCAATAAAAACCCTAACGTCTTAGACACAGTACCTGGAAGACAAGGGAGAGCTGAGAAAGGAAGGGAGATGAGTGTATAGTAGAAGATAGTTATGTTTAAATGGCTGCAAAAAATAGGTGTGTTCTCCTTCTTCTCTAAGATCACAAATTATAGGCTCAATGTCCTTTATTTTTGGCTAGAAACCAAATATGAGTGAGTACATCCCATGTTCCTCTTTTTGGGTCTGGCTTACCTCACCGGGAACTCACCAAGGCCACCTGGCCTGGGTCTGAAAAAGCCTGGGATAAAACCGGTCTTGCTGAACATAGCGGACAATGAAGACTACTGAGAACTCAAGAACAATGGCAATGGGTTTTTGATCCTACTGCACCTATTGGCTTTGTGGGAGCCTAGGCAGTTTGGATGCTCACCTTACTAGATTTGGATGGAGGTGAGTGGTCCTTGGACTCTTCCCACAGGGCAGGGAACCCTGATTGCTCTTTGGGATGACGAGGGAGGGGGACTTTGTTGGGGGAGGGGGAGAGAAATGGGAGGCAGCGGTGGGGAAGAAATATAAATTTTTAATAAATAAATAAAATGCAAATGAAAAAAATGGGTGTGTAGACTTACATTGACACGCTGGGAATTCTGGCAAATACAAATACACACTTCAAATTTTGATAAAATGTATAATTTACAAAACTATATGGTGGGCCAGGACTGGTGACCTAGTTATGCTCTGAAGCTGTCTTCCCATAGCATGCATGGCAGTGGAGCAGTGGATAGCTGAGGCCTAGATGTGGAGGCTGTCAATTTGGTGCTGTTAGGAAAGGGATGTCGTTACAGGTCAGAAACAGTTTCTGTTTTCCAGCTCACTGTCAGTGCTGGTGCTCACTAAAACCTGCTACTGCTGGTTCTTCTCCTTTAAATGTATGTTTCTGTTGAGGACAATTTTAGGTAAAATGGGAGGCCAGTGCACAATCTTAGCTTCAAGTCACCTTAAAGGCCTGAGGGGACATCCAACTTGTCTTGTATTTATATTTGGTTAAAGTAACCAGCTTTAACATCTCCTGCAGATGCCTAGAAAAATGAACTTTGTAAAGATTAGTAAATCAAAATCACAAAACCTCTCTCTCTCTGTCCCTGTCTCTCTCTGTCTCTCTGTCTCTCTCTATTTAAAACTAAAGCATCAGCTGAAAACAACCATGATCTGCTGTAAGATCTTGTGGAAGTTTCTTGGCACTCAAGCTGAAAACTTACTACTGAAATCAGGATATTATCTTGAGTCTCTTGAGTCCTTTTATGTCAGATATCTTAAGGAAAGGTTTGATAGGAAACCGTATTTAATCAAATTTTTGTTTTGTTCATGCAGTCACAGCAGTAGAAGCAGCTAATCAGATGTGAACTAGAGTTTCTCTGGAGGCTAGGAAGACGCACACATAGTAATGTGTTGGAACTCAAAGACCAGACTGCCGAATATGATTCCAGCTATGTTCCTACTGATTGACTGATGCACTGGGATATGGATGTTCTCATCTGTGCGTGAAGTTTAATGGAGTCCTTAGCCGTGACCTGCCTTAAATCAAGGAAGCACTTTATGAAAGTTGTGTAATATTATTATAAGAATCAACACCCGGCAAGTAGTCTTGTTTCATCATTCAGAGTGTAGGGTAATACAGAGGTTGAAGTGGTTCAAGGTACCACAAGTCTCTACCATCTCTAAGATGACATAATACATTAGTTTACACACAATCGTCATTCGATTACTGCTTTAGTAATGAGATCATTTTCATTCACAGAGTTTGATTCCCAATGCCATTCATCACCAGCAGATAGATGGTCAAAATTTAAGAATGATTTATTTAGAAGGATAGAGTATCCTGAACTCCTAAATCTAAAATCCTAAATGCAGTGGCATTTCAACTGTATTTTTATAAATAAAGTCTGCCTGAAGTTCTGAGAGTAGAATAGTCCCACGGGTCAGCCTTACAGACCACATTATGGTAACACACACCTTTAATCCCAGTAACCATAGTGACACACACCTTTAATTACAGCAGCCACAATGACGTGCACCTTTAATCTCAGTAGCCATAATGACACACCTTTAATCCCAGTAGCCACACTAGTTGCCGTAGAAATCGGGTGGTGCGTGCCTTTAATCCCAGTGGTGCATGCCTTTGATCCCAGCCCTGGAGAGGAATATAAAATGGGGGTGAGACAGCTGTCAGATGCAGTCTCCTTCTGAGATTCCAGGAGGCAGGATCACCATTTCAGACTGAGGTCGAGGTAAGAGCCAGTGACTGGCTGTTTTACTTTTCGGATTTTCAGGTTGAACCCCAATTTCTGACCCTGAGCTTTTATTAATTGTGCATCACCTAATTGTTCTCAAACCGGAAAGCTTTAAGCATGGCGACTCTAGAAATGGGAAGATAGACATTTAACATCATGGTTTAGGTTGGCGCTAAAGGACAGACATCCTGAGTCTATTGTCTTAAACTATCTTCTGACTTTGTGTATTAGAACTATATAAAACACTCAAAGGTGTAATGTGTAGACTCAGTTCTATCTCCCATGATATTATTACACTAGCAAGATACAAATATTCCCAAACTCCCTAAAATCTGAGATCTTAAAATTTTCTGTTCCTATGTATTTTAAAAATTTACAAGGATACCAACTATGTAATGAAATGTCTAATATCCTGTTCTACAAAAACGTTTGATATTACTGGCATTGTGACTTGAAAATCAGAAGATACATTTTTCTTCCACATTTATCTTTTGCTCTCTAGCTAATAGTTTTTAAAATATATTTCCTTCATAGTACATAAATTGATAATATACACTTACTATGAACATAATGTAAAGTCATTTAATGCATGCAAGTTTTTAAAAAAATTAGCATTTTATCATTACTATCTAAAATCTTTTATGTTACATTTTGTTGATGTGTGGTTAGAATCCCCGTTTAAAACAGAGATTAAGTATGAATAATAAAATGCACAAAAAACCCCACCAAAGAAATCAAATTAATAGCTTAGTGTATATGTTTTCAGTTGTACCTGGAAAGAGATGATTTTTTTGCTTTGTGCATGATCTTCTAGTAGGAGTTTTGTTTGTTCAACTGTGATGGTGAAAGCACATTAAACCTTATTGTTCAAGTTTTCTTTTCCTGTGTGCTTGATACATGTTTACACCCCAGGCAAGCAACATGCTACTTAATTGAAAAGAACTACAAGGAGAGCAATTTTCTTTACACCCCTGACTACTTAAGAAGACGAACGGGAACATTTTTTTCTGATTAACTAACAGAATACTTCATTCCACGGTCACCTGCAGACCTTACTTTTTTCAGATAGTTCTTCCCTGGAGGAATCAGAGATAGTCTTAATGATGAATGTCTTAAAAAAAAAATGATGTCCTTTTGGACATTAGCTACCACTCAGTTATATCTATTTTAATATTTGTTGTTGCTAGTGTTAACTGAATTGAATGAAGTTAAGGCAGAAAACTACATGAATCATTCATCTCAAGCTTTATTAAAGCACTTTTCCAGGATAGTAAATTGATTATCATTCTTCTATCACACAGGTTCTTTTTGAGTTTTGATTCTCTCCCCATATAAGCATGGTTAATTAAGGGGTAAATACCAATGTAGTTAATTTTTTATTTTTTGGCAGAAGAGAGGTTCCTCTCTCGAAAAACCAAAAAAAAAAAAAAAAAAAGCCATCTTAAACTAGGATAACCTTTTTAAATATTAGCGGTGACTACAAGGTACATTAGTTTGCTTTCATTTGCCATTATAAACACTATAATAAAAGCAACTAGGGGAAGGAAAGGGACTATTTCATTTTACTACTTACAGTCCATTATAAAAGGAAGTCGGGGGGAAAAAACTCAAGGAAGGAACCAAGAGGCAGAACTAAAGCAGAAACCACAGACATGCACCGCCTACTGGCCTGTTTCCCATAGCACCTACTTTCTTATCCAACCCAGGTCCACCTTTCTAGGACCACCATTTGGTTGATTTAGTCCAATCCCTCCCATTTCATTCATTATTCAATTAAAAAGAAACCTTCAGACACGCATGCATATTCAGCCATTGGAGGGAATTCCTCAACTGGTAATTCCTGCCAAGTTGACACAGAACTAGCACAGTTGATCCCTTTCTAGCTGGACGCACAAACACATAAACCATAGGTTTTTCTTTCTTTTTTATCTCTAAGATACCATGTTAATATTACAGCATGATTTTTAAAGTCCCACCTTCTTTAAAAAGATTCTAACAATTTAAATGTAAATTTAAAAAATATTAAGAGTCTCTTTTGAGTTTTGGGAAAATAGTAAACAACTAAAAATTAAGAGCTAATAACAACAAATAAAACACGAGGCATACATATTTACGGGTCTGGTTTGCCTCACTTTGTAGGATAATTTCTAGTTCTATTTACCTAAAATTTCATGATTTAATATTTCCTCATAATTACATAATATTTCATTGTCTACCTATGCCTCATTTTTATTATCCACCGATCAGCTAAAGGATATTTAGACTGTCTCTGTCTCCTAACTACAGTGAAGAGAGTAGCAATGAGCATGAGGAGTATTTGTGGTGTAGGAAGTCAGGTCCTTTGGGCATCGCCAAGGATTGCTATAGCTGAGTCATGTGGCAGATTTATTCCTAAACTTTTGAGAACCTTCACAACATTCCCAGGGCACTCTCTCTTCTTCCTTTCCTCCTTCCCTCCCTCCCCATTTCTCTTTCATTCATTCTTATCTTAACAATTCAGACTGGGGTAAGGTGAACTCTCAACGTAGTTTTAATTTCCCTTTCACTAACTGCTAATGATGCAAATCTTTAGGTCTGTGTCTATAAACTGGACAAATGATGAAGCAAGGACAGTGAAGAGAAGCAGGAAGGAAGGGAGAACTCTAGAATGGGAAATAGCCAGATGCACAGGAGCTACGAGTGGGAAATAATGAAAACAGGGGTAGTTAACTGGGGAGGGTGATACAAAAGGAGATGGAGGATGGGGAGAGTAACATCACTAAGAAACTTAGGGAAGAAAGCGTTTATTTGGGATACATGTCCTGATTATAGTCCATCATTGAAGGGGAGTCAGGGCAGGGACTCAAGGCAGGAGCTGAAGCAGAGAGCATTGAGGATCACTGCTTGAGCCTCTGCTCACTCGGCTTGCTTCCTTACACAACCCAAGATCACCAGCGCAGGGATGGCACAACCAAGAATGAGCTGGACCTTCCCACATCAATCATTAATCTAACATGTGACCCTCAGGAATGTCCATATGCCAGTCTGATGGATGCAGTTCCTCAGCTGTCTTTTTTCCTCCCAGGTGACTCTAGGCTGTGTCAGATTGGAAAAGAAAGAAAAAAAGAAAAAGAGAAAAGCACTAAGCAGAACATGGAGAATTGATGTTTAGAGTTATTTTGTGAGCACCTTAATTAAATTTACCACTATGACTAGTTAGGAGGGATTAGAAGCAGCAATGGTGCCTCTAAGAATGTAAAAATAAAGTATCTTTGTCTATGATGTCAGTAGATGATAAACTTCATAAAACATTAGCTGTCATCTGTGTGCGGGCCATGGAACCTAAGCTGGAAGTGCTCCACTCTTACAACGTGTGCAAGCAGCTACAGGTGCATCTGACCCAGGAAACAGGTTTGCTCAGAGATTGGTCTGGATTTTAAGTGTAGTTTTTAAATCTATCTTCTTGAGAATAGAATGATGTTATCTTGATGAACTCAGCACCTACCAAGCCCAATGAAGGCATACACCGGTCACTTTACCAAGCCACAGCTTTCTTTATCTTGTGGATTCTCAGAGTTCCAAGGGCACTTGAATATTCCTGAAAACATTGCTATTTCCTAATGGCTTGTTTCTTTAATTCATCTCCACAGTCTTATATCCTTTGAGGAACCTTCCGGTTAGCCTCATTGAAATGACGATGACATTTAAGCTAGAAATCCCATACGAATATCCACCATCTGCCTCGTCCATGGCTACAGAGTCTTTTTTACGATTCACTTTGCACACTCTTCTGTCCTGGTGGCCTTCTCAATACTCCATATCTGCTCAAAAGTTCTTGATACTTTGGAATTAAATTGTCATAAGAACAATATCTATAACCTAGCCCGAGAAGTTCTCTGTGGTTCGTGTTTAACCACTTTACTGGTTTGAATCATATTTTTCTTTGTCCAACCAAAGAATAATTATTTATAGATTTCTTGCACACATCCTTTTGCAGCATTGATTGCATCTGCTAGACACCTCGCCACAGAAGATGCACTGCTTCTTGTAGTCAGCTAATATTACAACCTCAGGGTCCTGAGACTCTTCAATTTATCCCAAATAACCAGGCATTCCTCTCAAAAGGGAAATTTGGAGTGTGGGTCACTATGAGATCATTGGCTCTTTCTTTCCAGGCCGACAGAAGTAATATAAATGTGTAGGAGATGTTCGTTTTCTTCACTGTTGCATTCCCAGGTCCAAACAGAAAATCAGACAGTGTACGCTCAGGAAATAGTTGCTGAAAAGAGCTAGGAAATGCAGTGGCATTCACTCCCACTAATATGTGATAAAGTTAGACACATTGAGCTGGGAATGGAGGCTCCTAACTGAAAGCCCAGCAAGTAGGAGGTGGGAGATCAGGAGTTCAAGCAGTTCTGTATTACGTAGTGAGCTATTGCAAGATGTAACACAAGATCAGATCAGGAAGGAGCGAGGGAAAAACAAAAGAAAGAAAGGGGGATGGAAGGGAGAGAGGGAGAAAGGAGGAAGAAGAGAAAGAAGGAAGGAAAGCATGAAGGGAGGGAGAAGATTCAGAAATAGAGAATGTGGGAAGTTGAAATTAGAGAGAAAAATGAAGAACTTTATCTTGAATGTTGCCTTTTACAGCTATTTTCTCCCCTTCAACGATCCTTTTGTCATAAAAGATCCTACACTACTTGTATTGATATGGTCTTTATACATTTATACATTTTTAAAAAAAATCATAGAACCCACAATTTTCATACTAGATGGCACTGGAAAATGAAGTGTACAGGTTCGTGTTTCATCTCTACTTACATGTATTCTAAACCTCAAGATACAGGCACACGTATTAGTGTATGTACTCAGGAGTCTTTGCCCACAGTTTTTTAGTGTTCTGTATGTTAAATTTTGTCAGCGCTTTACATGGTGGTTTTCAGCATCATCAGCTGAAAAGCAGAGTGTCAGAATGTTAGTCCAAGTTTCATGTCTGTGCCATAATGTGCTGTCAACTCACCTGGAAATATAGCAGAATTAACGCACACACCAGACTTTGGAAGGTCCCAAAGCAGATGTACAAAATGATCTATGATCAAGAGAAAACCAAAAAAAAAAAAGAGTCAGTTTTATAAATATTATTTTGTTCATGAAGAATGGGGTATTTTAATCCCTCAAGGTGGAAAAGTGTCTACATTTATTACTCTTTTTCAGTGTTTCCGCTACTTCAACAGTTTATTCTTTTAAAACCATGTGGCATTGTACAGGTTCTATAAGGTTGTTTCCCACATGTCTTTATTTTCTTACAAATGCCAATAATTTATCTTTGTTCCTAGAACATTACTGACTATGTAAACATAGTCAATATGTCAGACATATAATTCCTAAGTTATTTCCCAAAGGATATTTAAATTTGTTTATGGCTTATGAGCAACTTATTAGAAAATAAAGTAACAGGAGAAAAATTCAACATTATTAATAAACTGTTCAAATAAGCAAATCAATATTTAAACACAGAAGCTGTTAATTTACATTTTATTGCATTTTATTTATTCTGTCTGTATATATGTACCTGGAAGTCAGAGATCAACATGCAAGAATTGATTCTTTCTTTCCACTATATTGTCCCAGGTACAATCTGGAGATGGGATACAGGTCACCAGGTTTGGTGGCAGGTGCTCTTGCTGCTGAAGTGTTTCATAGGATCATAAAATTTATTAATTTAAATAATTGAGACTCCTTGGGTTTAGTAGTTGTCTATAATCTCTACAAGTGAGATATGATATTTCTTCTAAGAATGACATATCTTATTAAATGGTGGGATGAAACGAGTGTTATAAAATCTTTAATGGATGAAAATTCACAAGAAAGCCACATAAATATTAATTTGATTTTAATTTATCCACTTAACAATGGAGCTAAAATTTTCCACTCATAAATTACACAGCAAACTTGTGGGGGTCAATGATTTAAGAAATAAATGAGATAAAACAACTTTGGTCAGTTTATCTGACATAGCCTACAATTCAGAATGAGGGCTTGCTGACCTCCTCATTTTACATATGGAAACCTTATGATTTCTGTAAGTAGTCACCCTTCACGTAATAAACTTAGGAGTTTCCTTATTGACACACAAATTCCTAGAAGTTATTTTGCTTTATTTGATTGAAAATATATCATTTTCACTAGTTCTAGTAAGAAGTGATTATTGAGAGCGGGACCATTCTGTAAACGACTCTCATGAACAATGACAGTATTCAGCAGTTATGTGAAAAGAAAGATTTAAACGTGGAAAGAAGAATAGATAAGTGAGACCTGATGATAAGCAGAACAGCCCTCTAAGTCCCTGGAACACTATAAAAACAAAAACATTATTTTCCATTCTAATGAATTCTCTGTCACCATATCCACTTACATTTCTATTTCCTATTTCCTTGACATTTAAATGCACTTGACAATATTAATGATTCCTTTATTCAGTATCTGCCCTGGGTCTGTCTCATGCTTCAATGACTGGTTCTTTTTCTTCCTTTTTTGACTTTTGTTTGTTTGTCTCATTCCCCTCCACTTGGCAGAATTAGTGACTAAGAGAGTGAGGTTACAACCTGAAGTACCTGTATATTCTGCTTTGCCGCCTACAGAGGTTTTCTTTTCCTTTCTTTACAACTTGGTATGCCTATTATCTTGCCTCTACAATCACTGTCCTCAACTAAAAACCTCTGCTTTGTGCTTGACTTACCATCCTTCGACACCTTTAAAGGGTCTAAAGTATTTCCTTAACAGTTCTGTGAATCTCGTAGTATTGGTTTATTTTTTTTCCCTTTATGAAACTTTTGCTTCAGGAATAAAATCTCATTTTCTTCCCTTATGAAAGGGCTTTGCCCTCCCTATGTTGTAGCAGAAAGGGTTTCTCACATTTTTCTCATGCTTGTCATGTTTCCTATGACAAAGCTCTTCCATGGGAAGAATTCCCAACCTCTGAACTGTTACTTTCTATGGTGATGCTTCTTAACGCATGTGGTTAATGATTTACAAAGATAACTGATTAACGTATTTTCTCTTCTTAGATTGACTCATCATTATGGCTCCAACCTATTGCTAAAGGCTTATTGCAAATGTCTGGTTGAGATATATTATCAGGATGAATATGTCAGTTGATACATTTTAGATGTACCTACCTAGGCTTTTTATCTATCATCTATCTATCTATCTATCTATCTATCTATCTATCTATCTATCTATTATCTATCTATCTGTCTGTCTGTCTATTTTTTCTTATAGTGAGATTTGAAGCTAGGGACACACATTCTGAACAAATAGTTGATCATTTGGGCAAATCCCATGTCCATTTTGCATTTTTAATTTTAAAAATAGGAGCTTCCTAAGTTGTTCAAGCAGGTCTTGAACCTACATCTTCCTCCCTCAGCCTCTCAAGTAGCTAGTACCACACCTCTGTTCCTTAAGGCCTGAGAAATTTTATATTTCTAAATCAACTGGAGAAAGATATTCCAATTACTTCCTTTTACCAAGCAAAGTCCAAAGTTGATAGAAAGGGGGAAAAGAAAGAAACAAACGAAAAGGAAAGAATAGATCCATCTTTATGAGCAGTAAAATTGATGATCTCATGCAGGAAATAACCAGCTTCTGACTCTCATGTACAGGCAGATTTCTCCAATTGGGAGTGAGAAAGTATTCCCATTAGGGAGTACTCCAGGAGAACTGAAGTTAGAGAACCTTGGGCTCAGTGGAGTTGGCTTGTTTAGAACTTTTAATAATAAGTTTACTTGGAAAATCACTTCGGTATTTAAGAATCACCTCCAGAAGTAATACAGAGTTCAGAATTGTGCCAATTAATTAGGTCACATGATAACTATAAGGCCCAATGAAGGGCACAACTATGCACAGGCATTGGCTCAGTGCATTAGATTAGTGAAATCCTGAGTTTACACACTAGAGCTTCACTAAAAAGCTGGGTATGACCCAGCACTGTTGGGAACTGCAGCAGTGAGCTCTCCAGGACTTTCCTGAAGCCTGCCTAGCTCAGGTTCTGTATGTACCTTAGTTTTGATGCTACTGAAGTTTACTTGGCTCCCAACTGCAGGGTATAGTCCATCATTCCGGTTTAGGGGCCAGGAACTGGACACAGTTTCAGTCACAGTTCATTCACATTCAAGAGCAGAGCACAATGAACGACGTGTTCCTTTCACGTGGTACGCATTCCTCTCAAGGCTCAGCCCTTGAAATGGTGCAGCCCACGTTCAGGATGGAGCCTCCCATTCTAATTAGTCCAATTAACAACATCATTCAGCGGCCTGATTTCTGTTCTAGACAGGTCTTCGTTGAGACTCCCTTCCCAGGTGGCTCATCATTTCTTCAAGTGGACAATTGAAATTAATCGTCATGGTGAGAGACCTATCTCAGGAAAATATATTGGAGGGAGGCAGAGCAAGTTACCTGGGGTCCTTCACTAGAACTGTGTACTCCAATATGTAGGTGCACGTTTGTATATAACTCCCATAACACACACACACACACATGTGCGTGTGCACCCCCTACCCCAGAAAGATAACAGGGACAACATCAATTTGATTTTATCCGAACATTTTTGGTTCAATTTTGAGTAGAATGTCATCATTCATATACTTTTATTTTTTACATATGACTCTCCTCGTATCTCATTTTCTAGTCTCAGACATATTTTTGTGTGTATTTCTCACATCATTAAAATTATAATGTACTTTTATCAGTTCATATTATTCCACCAAAATTTTATAATCACCATTAAGTTATCTGCATAATTAATATTTCATGCCTATAAAATATTTATCAGAGTAAATATTCAAAACCCTTTCTTTGTTGTTGGACATTTAGCATATTTATAGTGGTTTGAAGCTATCATAAATAATATTGTAATTAAAATTTGTAAATTAAATATTTTCTGTTGAATTACTCTCTTAAATAAAATCCTCAGAGTGGGAAATTACTGTTATTTTTGCCATTGTGTATTTATTTTATTTATGAATCATAGATTCCCTTCTCAGTAAGTCAGACAATAGCTTTTAGAAAACTCTAGTGGACTGATGCATTGATAAATACAAAATTTGAAACTGAACATTCAGATGCTAATTATTAGTAATTGGTGACACATACTCCTGGGCATTGTTCGACCATGAGGACAATTCCAAATGAATCTTCTGAAGGCCACTCTTCACTGAAAACAGGGAAAACTTTCCTGTCATGATTATAGGGACACCAAATGTAGTGTTGCCCGTCTCTGTCCTGCAGATGACACCATAGACAAACTGAAACCAGCCAAGAATATCAGCTTAATGCCATGGAATATCAGGCTGGGGATGAGAGGTGGCCTTTCCCAGGGAAGAGCAAAGCAGCGGGTTGTGTAGTACCAAGTGATCAGTGCTGAAAACACACATGCAGGCGACAGTCAGTCCTGAGAACACACATGCAGGCGACAATCAGTCCTGAGAACACACATGCAGGCGACAATCAGTCCTGAGAACACACATGCAGGTGACAATCAGTCCTGAGTACACACATGTAGGTGACAGTCAGTGAGCCCTGAGAACATACATGCAGGACAGCCCTAAGAACACACATGTAGGTGACATTGTGGAGACTTAGCAGGTTTTATTCACGAGTATGTTTGTATAAGCATATACATATGCATGCAATGACAATTAGTGAAAAAAGAAGTTATGAATTTGAAGGAGAGTGGGCATATGGGATGGTTTGGAAAGAGGAAAGAGAAGGGAGAAATATTTTAATTAAATTATGATGTCAGAAAATAAAGCAGTTTTAAAAGTCTTGTAGCACAAGTAACAAAAACCCTGAGACAGATATTGAGGTTCAACTTAAAGATCAGAAAAGCAAAATAGCCAAACCGCTAGAGAGCCCTTACCTCTAAGAAATCCTCAGACTGAAAAAGTGACCCTGTGTTCATGAATCCTCACAATGAGGCTGAGCTGAGACCTCTCTCCTCCCATCTTATATTCCTCTCTAGGGCTGGGATTAAAGGTGTGCACCACCACCACCTGACTTCTATGGAAAACTCGTGTAGTTACTGGAATTAAAGGGGTGTGCTACCACTGCCTGGTCTGTAAGGCTGACCAGGGTGACTGTTTTACTCTCTCATCTCCAGGCAAGCTTTATTTATTAAACTACAAATGAAATATCAATACAAAGTCTTATGCGTGCAGTCAAATTCACCTTCCTAACATGTGATTAAGAGCAGTGGACTTTGATTCCAAACCAAAAGTGAACTGTCATCTTTCTATGTAAATGTTCAGAGATTAGCCAGAATCAGTCCTGCCCCCATGTGAGTATGAATCAGCCAGAATCACACCTGCCCCCATTTGAGTGTGAATTAGCCTGAATCAAAGTTTCCCCACAGGTTTTAAGAAGGTTGCAGTTTAGTCCTAGAAATGTCTTCAAGTCACATGATCATTTTGTCACATGAAAACCCACCCTATTTTTCTTTGGATTTTTTAACACCTAAAAGTGTACATTTCACTTTTAAATAACAATAAATGATATTGGAACACTTTAGAGAGTTTCAATTTCATTTAATTAAAAAATTACTGGCATCATCTAAATGGTTGCCCAGGTATTACTAGATCATGTCAAATAAGTAAAAGTACAGGGCACAAATCTCCAACTTGTGTACAGTGTGGTCATATATCAAACACAATTCTTCTTAATGCAGGAAATGAGCAATCTTTCTCTTTCTTTAACTACACCCATTTCTCATTAAAATTAATCTTAAAATATAAGAGAATATTTAAGTCAGATGTTAGTCAGGGTTTACTTATGAATTTTAAACCACCTTTCTGTGGATTATGATCAATCTAGGAAATGACACAAAACTGGTTGGAATAGAATATTTTCTCATTTTTTTGCATTCTTAAATAACTTAATCAATAGGGCATTTTAGTAAATGCTTAAATCGGGAAGCATGTTCTTCAAAATTATCACAGCATCTTCCAATTGTGATATTTGATCATATCCTATTAATTTCATTAAAACAAAGTGTATCTCATCTCTCCGTCCCACTTCAACTACGACTAACATCAGTGTCATGGTCGGTCATTGCTTTTTGTTGATTTCAGATACATTTTGCAAAACTTCAGTCAGGCTAGACCAGGACTGGATGCTCACCTTCCTGGACCTGGATGGAGCAGGGAGGACCTTGGACCTCCCACAGGGCAGGGAATCTGGACTGCTCTTCAGAGGGAGTGGGGGGGGAGGAGAGGAGTGGGGGGGAGGGAGAAAGGAGTGGGGGAGGGGGAGAGGAGCGGGGGAGGGGGAGCGAAATGGGAGGCAGTGGAAATTTTTTCAACAACAACAACAACAACAAACCACCTTTTTCTTTATATTTTAACCATTTTTTTCATCTATTTCCACCTCTAAATTCCGAACACAGTGAAATATCCAGTTGTGGAATCTGGAATCCACACTGTTGTGCCATCTTCCAAGTGTCTGTCTTTTAGTTATGTACCGCACAGCTGTGCTTGCGCACTGGGCGGGGCAGTAGGTGTGCACCTCTCTATTTGGACCCAAGGGCTTAGGTGACATTTTCTTCTTATTGGAATTCCTTTAATGTGTTTGTTTTCTCACTAACTGACAAGGGGGTCTTTGCATGTTACTTTGAGTATATGTCCAAACTGGTCAGTTTTCTACTTCCCAATCTTACCAGCCTTGCACACCAGGTTCATTGCACTTTATATTAGTGGTTTTCCCAGTATCAGAAATCTTGGGAAGTTACATCTAGCCATAAACAAAACCAGAGAAGTAGCAAGCTGAATCTTAACTTCAGTGTCAAAGTACTTGACATCACTATAAGAAGCGAAGAGAGACATAAAAGGTTTAGATTTGAGTGAAAAACAAAATTATTCTAAATTTTCATCTGAAAACATGCATGCTTCAGTGACTGCTAAAATCAAAGTAAATTACTGGGGTACAGTCAAAATTGCCACTATAGAAAGAAGAAAAATAATGCAGTCAAATATGTTTATATGAAGTTTTTTTTTTTTTTTTGAAGCATACTTTCAGGTTATATGTTTAAAAGGAAAGAATGAACTGAAAAAAAATCTCTCGGTTGCTAAGGTGTTCGCCATGAAAGGAGGAAGGCAAGTGTATACACAGAAACTGTGTAAACAGTTGGGTGTGGTGTTATAATCCCAGAGATGTGAAGGCTGAGACAGATACATCCCTGAAGTTTGCTGGTCAGCCAGTCTACCCGCAGTGAAGTCCAGGTCCAGTGAGATAACCTGCCACCAAACAGAAGATGGACAGCTTCAAATGAAGAATGTTCAGGACTGTACATATACACACACTTGACATACACAGGAGGCGGTATTCATCTGAACAACCCCCCCTAAAACTTGGCAGTTTATTCTGAGGTTGTTTTCTTAATAATATTTCTTGGAGAAAGCACGGTCTGAGATGTTATTTCCTTAAAGTTTCTCAATCCTTATTGGAAGTTTGCCATGACTTCTACTTTCAATTCTTGTTCAGCCTTCAGAATATAGAGCATCATATGATAAATTAACTGAAATGAGAATTAACTTTAGATTTCTCTATCCATAAACCCCTAATTTTAGAAAAGTATAAAATTCTTCAAAATGTTATATTCCTAAAAATAAGTATAAATAACAATGAAAAGTAAACAATGTATGTACCAAAAATAAAAAATAAAGTAAGAAAAATACTCATAGAATTCTCTAAAATATATATGTAGTTGATAACATTTTACAATGTTTATATTGAAATAATGTAAGACATCCTGTGGCATGCAAGTTGAGATCAGACAGCCCTAGTTTGTCTAATTTCAAACAGTTCAAGAACAACTTTGCTTCAGCTTGAAAGGCATAGGTTTGAGAGGAAAATCCCGCTCGCTTTGTGTTTTCAGGGTTGAAAGAAACCTTGGATATTAACTGGCAACTTTAAAGAGTAAAATAAGTAGCTTATAGCTCAAGGTGTTTTAAAAACATTTCAAGGGAGTTCATAGACAGTCAAGCTAATGGCCAGTTTTCTGCCATCATTTCTATGGTAACAGCATCGAGACATAGCATTTGGTGGGGTGGTTACTACAGGCAAGCATCTTCCTAAGTAATACCTGTGATACATCTATCACGGCTGGGATTCTCGGCAGATAGACTGCCAATTTTGCAGGTAAGAAGTAGAGGTAGAGAAAGACAGCGTGAGAGCAGCTCAGCAGTGTAGCCGCAACATCAGAATTTTGTGCAGTCTCACTCAGACTCCAGGTTTCAAACTATGCTTCTCCACATTACAGTGACTTGGACTATCGTTTACACAGGATTAATATAGCGTTTGAAGGTAACTGCACGAACATGGACGGTAGTAAGGAATTTATTGCGCATGGTTCAAATATTCTGGATGAATTAATTGACTTAGTGTCTTCTTGGGTAACAATTTCCCCTTTAGAGACTCTGCTTCATCGTAGCCAGGACAAAATCATTTGTAACCCTCTTCCATTTTGCTTTAACAATGCCAGTTACAGAAACCAAAGCATCTTGTTGCTCTGTATACTTGTCCTGCCAACTGTATGGACCCCAGTAATGAGTGGGCGGGCTGGCAATGTGTTTATTAATCACCTGACACTTGGTAACTGGGCTAATTACAGTTACCCTTAGCAAGAGCCAATGGCAAGCCTAAGGAGGGAACTTGTTCATCACCTCCCCACCTCACTTCCTCTGAAGTCTCTAAGAAGGAAGCCCTGCTCAATCAAGTAGGCTGAACTTTCCTCTGAGACCAGACCATGTTGCTGTCTGCTTTCATAAATAATGATACTTCTAATAAAACTCGTACCACAAAGAACGATATGCTTTAATGTCTCCCCAAACTCTAAACCTGAAACATTTCACCCCAGAGAGAGCAGAGTCCCGAGGTGGAGAGGAACTATGTTCTAAACAGAAATCTCGAGGGAGTCACTTCAATTGTGAAGTCGACTGAGAAAAAGTAGTGATATTTCATTTGTATTTTAATAAATAAATCTTGCCTGAAGTTAAGAGAGTAAAACAGCTCCTCTGGTCAGCCTTACAGAACAGGCAGTGGTGGCATACACCTTTAATCCCAGCCACCACAATAATTTGGCACAGAAACTGGGCAGTAGTGGTGCACCTTTAATCCCATCCCTGGAGAGGAATATAAGATGGGTGGAGACAGATCTTAGATACAATTTCATTCTGAGACCCGTGGAGGTAGGATCATCATTTGGCACTGAGTTAGAGGTAAGAGTCAGTGGCTGGCTGTTCTGCTTTTCTGTCTTTCAGGTTGAACCCAAATACCTGCCTCTGGGTTTTTATTAGTTGTGTTACAGGAGAGGCACAAAACAATAGTAAAGAATTAGAGAGTACCATGATGACGATGTTGGCCTGGGTAGTTAGTTTGACCCCTAAGGAAATCAGCCCAGAGGTCTCACAGAGGCCAGGGCATAGAAAATGCTGATGTCTCTTTCTTCCTGTTTTGGGGTCTCAAGGCAAAGCACAATATGTGCTGAATAGCAAACACAAAGGAGGGAGGGAGGGAGAAAGAGAGGGAGGAAGGGAGGGAGGGAGGGAGGGAGGGAGAGAGAGAGAGAGAGAGAGAGAGAGAGAGAGAGAGAGAGAGAGAGAGAGAGAATTACACATAGAGGAAGGAAGGTCTTCCAAAATGTACACATGCAAGATTGGGTAGAAAAAAGAGCTTGGGTGGGTGGCAGCTGTAGTCCTCCCTAGCAGTTAGCAAGTGCAGAAAGCGGACTGTTTAGTTCATTCAGAAACAGTGAAGCAAAAACCCACCCCACCCAAATACAAACAAATCAGTGTGACCCAGGAACTGTAGCTGGTGCTTGGTGGAGTTACCTCAATACTTGTCCCGTGGTTCTCTTATGTTCATCTAAGTTACTGTTTTTTAAATATTAGAATTTTCACTTCAATTTTTCGTGTTTACTTAGTACATGCTGATTACCAGTGGAGCCACACTTGGTCCTTTCACCTAAGCATATGGAGCCTGAAATAACTTTGAAAGGGATTTAGTGTGCACTCAGCAGGTCACCACTTTGTTAGAAAAGGATTCAGAGACCCTGAGAACCAAGCTCATATGCTCAAATCGTGCATTAAAAGCATCTCTGTGTGGCCCAACCTCTCTCGCTGCTGTCGGAATGGAGAGTGGCATGAAGAATTCCATGTCCTCGGTTTCTTCCCATCTAATCGTCTCCATGTCCCCCTTTCTCTTTCTCCATGGTATTTTCAGAAACATACGTTCCTGTAGAGACCGTTGGTGCTATGGCCTGTCAACAAGCATGAGGAAACCTGATAAGGGCATTCAGTGTCTTGACATAGTGCCTTCTACCTGATCGCCTTGAAATAGGAGTTAAACTGATTTGGAAGTCACTACTTCAGGTACCATGGCTGGTGAACCAGCTCTCAGGATTTTATGGTCTTAGTCCCAAAATGCTAAGGTTTAAGGCAAGAACTTGTACAACTATACCCAGCATCTTTTGTCTTAAGATTTATGGCTTTTTTTTGTATGTGTGTATGTACGTGTGTTTGTATGTATGTGTATATATAGTGTTCTTATGTATGTGGTGTGTGTGTGTGTGTATAGGTATGTACACATGAGGAGACAGCCACTGAAGCTAGAGGCTTTAGATCCCACAGAGATGGAATTACAGGCAGTTGTGAGCTATTTGACATGGGTGCTCTAACTGAACTTGAGGCCTCTGCAAGATCAATACAAGCTCTTAACGATGGAGTCATCTCTCCATCTCCATACCCAGATTCTAAGTGTTTGCTAAGGACTCAGACTCGGGTCCTTGTGCTTGCACAGTGAGCTTTTTTTCCTGAGCTATATCCCCAGGCTGTTTCAGGGAGATTTTGCTGCTGTTTTGTTTTGATTCATTTGATTGTTGCATTTTAAATGAAGACCTTTCTAAGGAGTATTTGCTCAGAGAGTATTTGTTTGCATTGTTACTGGAAGGTTGTTGTCAGAGAAGAAAACATTAAGAGTAGATTCTCTGCAATGTGCCTTTTTGTCTAACATGAGTTTACTTCTGCATGACTCTTGAGTTTGTAGCTTAGAGAGAGAAGTAGCATGCTCAATTATTCATGTTTTCTAATTAAGTCCTACTGATTGTACCTAAACGGTAACTTTACTTCAGAGTGAATATATTCTTAATGGTTTCTTTTCCACTACAACAACAAATTGTCAAATGAGAAAATAAATCTTACTAGGGTATGTAGTAAGCACTTCGGTGTGTTTCAAACTTGCATATAGAAAATATTTATCATGTTGCAAGCTCCTGTCATTTTATTTCATGGCTTGCTTAGCGGTGATGATATCTGATGGCTTATCATGACATTTTTGTTAGTCTATATTAAAAATATCAGGAAATGACAAAACCAGATGCTATCACTATACAATTATTGGTCTGAGGTTGTGTGGTTCAGTGAAATTTCAGTCCTACCAACCCCATGCACATTGAATCAAATACTATAGCTACATACTTGTTTCTTGATTTTTGGATGAAACATTTGTATGAAAATATTGGGACACTGTCTTTGATTTTAGCAATATTCATTTTTGCCTAAAATCATCATTTAAAACACAAATAGTACAATCAATGTGTGTCTTCTGAAAGCATTCTCACTCTCTCTACTCCAGAATCTCACTAACATTGGGTGATCGGGACCTTGCTGTGTAGTAGCCAGGGTGGCCTCAGCATCCCAGCCATCTCCCTGCTCCAACCTCCAGAGCGTTAGGATTAAGGCATGTGCCACTGAACCCAGTTTTTTTTTTTTTTTCTTTTTTGACAAAGACTTGTGTCCTGACCCGGCTGATCTCAAACTCTATATCTCTGAGGGAGACCTTCAGTTCTGATCTTCCTGCCTCTGACTCCGAAATGCTAGAATTACAGGCATGTCATACTATAAGTGGTGAGATTTATTTTACCCGCATATCTTTAATCCAAAATAATTTTATGCGTTCCAAATAATCACTCTTGTTTTTCCTTAAATGTTTTTAAATTTCATGATTCTAGTATGCTTTTAATAAAATCATGTGTCAGTTGGCTAAGGTATAACTCTGTCATGAAAACCATATAAACTTGCTTAACACATCTACATGTATTTTGTATATAATTTTGTATCTAATTTAATTTAGTATCATATCATTTGTTTATATTTTTACAGATGAATACATGAATAAAACAGATTAGCTTAACTGTATTGATCTTTTACAAAGACTTTGCTAATATGTTTAATGTAGACTATATTGGTAAGTTGTATGTGTTGAGCTCACTGAGAATCCGGCTCTAGGAGCAGAGTCCCCACCCCCAACCCTCTCATTTAAGATCCAGATCTATGCATGCTTGTCTCAATGAGTTTTCCAAAGCCTCTTGTCAAGGTAAGGACTGGTCCTCTTTAACTCTGTGACACAGAGGGAAGAGAACTAACAGCAAAACAGGTCATGAGTTAAATAAACAAACAAACAAAACTTGAGTGCTTAGTAAGAGCTAGAAGCATACCATTTATAATAGAAGTTGCTGTTGTTTAATCTCATGGTATAAAAGTGCCTATTATAAGAAAGAAATAGGAAGTTCAGCCATTGGAAGCTCATCTGTGGAGAGAAAATTCAATGAGGAAGTCCTTCTTCTTCCCAAGACTGCTTCTATCCAACTTAGTTTCTACTCAGTGTTGTCGGTGTCTGATTTGTTATTACTTTTGTGCTGGTATTTCTTTTTGTGGAAGCCATTTTGTAAAAGGAGGCTTATTATTTGTTTCCTGGCCACCCAGACCTAAATGAATCACAGAGAAACTATATCAATTACAACACTGTTTTGACCAGCAACTTAGACGTCTTTCTAGCTAGCTCTTAGATCTTAAATTAACTAATTTCTGCTAATCCATATATGACCACACAACTGTGACCTACCAGTAAGATTCTGGTGGTGTCTTTCTCCTTTGGTAGCCACATGGCATCTCCCTGACTCTACCTACTCTTTCCCTCGATCCCTGTTTTGATTTTCTGCCTGGCTTTACTCTGCTAAACCATTGGCCCAAACAACTTTATTCATCATCCAATAAAAGCAACATACATACAGAAGGACATCCCACATTAAGGGACTTTATCAGGAACTTTAGCTGACTGCATCAATGGGCTTCCCTATTCAGTCAGTTTATATGTGATGATTATCTATCTGTGTGTCTTTCCATCTATCTATCTATCTATCTATCTATCTATCTATCTATCTATCATCTAATCTATTTGCTACTTGTTCATTTGTTTACACCGTTACTTTAGCTTGTCATATGCTGAAAACATGGCTGTTGTTCATCATTTCTAGACAGTACTGAGCAGTCTGTGGATTTCTTTTTTGAATATTCCCTATTCCCTTTTATTTTTTTTAACAAAACACAGTAAGTAGTTTCCGAACATTTTCAAGATGCCATTGTTGGAGAATGATTAGGTCAGAATGTTCACCTTTCTTGATCTTTGAAATATCTAAATAAATCTGTTCCATAGAAATATCACACAAACCACAGAATAAAACCAATGCATATTAATTTATATTTTATTTAAAGCCCATCCGTTTGAAAGAATAGAATTATTATTCCTCATATATTAAGGGAGAACTCCGGGAGAGTAGAAACAGTTGAAGTAACATAGCTTTACACATACAATGTCTTCTTCATCCAAGCTGATTATATTCCAGACTTATTTCTCTCCATATTTCAGAAATCTCTGTGATTTTGGAGTGGTATGAGTTTTCCTCTTTTCTATAAAATACTTGAGTTTAAAATACCTAAGCAATCTACATCCTTGATGAATACCAACCTATGTACCTCTGTATGTAGAAAAAGTTACTCACAAATGAGATTGGTTTGATATGGTGAATACCAGGAGACATCAATGTACATTTATCCTTTTTCATATTGGTCTTACAATTTTGCAAACACTCTTCTCTATTTTTGTTTGTATGTTTTTGTTTGAGAACTCGGCATCATTAAATTTCTGGTACACTTCTCTTTTGCCACCTTTCTGTCACACAATTATTCCCCAGGTTGCTATTCTTGGACTCTCAACTTATCAGACCTATTCTCCTTAGTTTATCTTGTTAGTTATAATGAGGTCCAAAATGTCTATTGCTATTGTTAACTCAGGCCATTTTCTTTTCTAATATTTACACTCTAACTGCTTAGACATTCTAAAATTATTGCACTGAAAAAATAAAAATAAGTCATGTATGATGGCATATATCTGTGGTCTCCGTAGTTGAATAAGACAACAGGATCATCACATGTTTGCGACCATTCTGGGCTTCCTATTGTGTTCCACACCACCTTGTCTGTACAGTGAATCTTAATTTAAAAATATCTCTCAAAAGAAAACCCAACCAACCAAGCAAAAGCAAATATTAATCATGTTTCTTGTAATTTTTATGTTCAGTGTTCTATTCAATGAGTAGACAGTGATGTGCTCTTTACCAAATTATATATCTTAGATAGTATATTTTTTTCTTCTGTCATAGAAAGTGTTCTTTTGGACAAGAACACACTTTATGTTTGCCTGCACATTTTATTTAAGGTCATAAGATATTATTAATTAAATACTCAGAGATTTAAAAAAACTCTGATAATTCAGCTGTGAGAAGAATTTAGAAGTAGAATTACTTGGATCAGGAAACCGACCTCATCTGGTAGACTGGGGAAGGCTTGTAAAAAGAAAAGAATTGAGGGCAAGCTCTGAAGCCAGAGTGTGGCTTTAACTGGTTGAAGAACTGGCAGAGACACTTCCATGTGGAGAACTGCAGGTGTTCAGGGGGTAAGGTCAGAGGAAGCAGAGCAAGGGAAGCAGATGAAAGACCACATCAGCTCATTGGGAGAGGGTCTAAGGGGATGAGATGTCAGCCGAGATCAAGGAGAATCAAGAAGCAGAGAACACCTTTAATGATAGGACTTTTAAAGTTTCTCCGAGACATTGGGAATTATCTGTAGATTTTAAGTGGGTATAGTCAGTATGTCCCTCTTAATTTTTAATTTTATTTTATTGCTTATTTGTTTGCTTTTATTTCACATATATGCATATTTGCCTGTATGTCTATTTCCGTATGATGCACATGCCTGTGCCCAATGAGACTAGAAGAGAATGTCAGATCTGGAACCTGAGTGGCAGATGGTTTCACATTGTCATGTGGGTGCTCGGAATAGAAGTTGCATCTTAGGAGGAACAGGAGGTGTTCCTAATTCCTCAGCCATCTCTCCACCCCAAAATATACCCTTTAAACTTTCCATATCTAATCAATAAATCTTAACATTATTACTTGTTAGATATCCCTTAAGTTTGTCTCTGTCTTCATCTGTCCTTATCTATCCACTCTTAAATTACTAAATATTGTGATGTTGCCTTTTTTCCTATGTCAGTTCTGCATCAGACAGTTTATCCCATTGTACCTGGGGAGAATGACTAAATATTGTCTTGAAAATTATGAGCACTGTGTCTTATGATTTTTTTTTAAATCTATCTGTTCCTGGAGGTGTTTTCCAAAAACTAGAATTTTTGGAAATTTTTTTTTTACTTCATGAAACCAGGATTACTTCCTAATCCTTCCCCAACTTGGTGCTTTTTTCTGAAAATTCTGCAGAAAAGATGCTGATCACTTTTGGTTAACCAGGTCTTTGCCAAGGTTAATTGACCACCATTCCCTCCTTTGTCTTCTTAAAAATTTCCCAGCATCTGTCAACCCTAATGACCATTGGAAAATGAAATCATTATCTAAAATATGAAGACCATTCTCCAAATCACTCAGGACTCTATTTTGAGATTTTTTTTTCCTTTTCTCCTTTCATATCCCTACCCTTTGTACACACCCTCCCAGAGTCTGATGGATTACGTCTCCGTAGACTGTCCACATTGCCCTAACTTCCCAATGTTTCTCTTTGTTCAAAATGTTACTTTTTTTTTTTGAAAAACAACAAAAAAACACCCAAAATGTTCCTTTTTGTTCAATGTGTTTCTCTTCTGTTGTTTTATTTTATTGATTTTTTTGAATTTTACACAATTGTGTGTGTGTGTATGTACATCTGTGCTTATGAGCACCATGACTTCAGTGTGGTGGAGTCTGTTCTCTCTTGCTGTCATGTGGTGCCCAGGAACTGAACTCAGGTCATCACTTGGCATCCGGATTGGTGGTGTGCATCCATACTGACTGTGCCAGTCTGGCTACTCCAAACTTGTCTTTCCCATTTTGCTCTTTGATTAGTTCCTATGTGAGACAAGTGAGTATCTTTTAAGCTTCACTGAGACTCCTTCCCCTGCCTTCCTGTCTGATTCAAGTAGAAATTTTATTTTTCTCTAGAGTATACTTTTGCATAAAACACATTATACTTTATTGTCAACAATTTAAATTGTAAAACTAAGGAGTAAGAAGTAACCTCTTTTAGGACTGGGGCGATGTTTCTTTACTTTGCATCTTCTCTTACCAGCATGACGCTGGAGATAGAGTGAGTTGTAAAACAGATGCCTTTTAAATAATTAAACAAGTGCAAGGAAGCAGAGCGAACAAACGGACCAGCCGATGAAGGAGAAGTAAGGCAAGCCTCTATTTCTAGTGAATTTGAAGCTCAGTGGTGGAGGCAGACTAATGGCTTAAGCAAAGAGAAGATTAAGGAAAAACCCCTGAGGAACTTATGCAAGATGGATTATGAGTAGATAGATTGATGAAAAATTCCTCATGTAGGTACTGTTGTAGATGGGGTTTTAACAGCCTGCCATATTTCTCTAGGCGAAAGATGGATATTCCATGTGTATTTCAGAAATGCAAGACCATACCCACTCAGGAGATGGAATCTTTGTCGGGTTTCATGGTTCACTGTGTTTTTTAACCACAGGCTCAGCATGATGTATTTTCCTTTGTACTGGGCAGCTTTAGAGGGTTTGAGAAGGAGAACTTCATGAATGCTGATGGCTTACAATGACCCCACTGGCTGTATGAAGGGAATGTGACAGCGTGTGAGTGTGAAGGTGCAGACGTTAATTAGGATACCTTTAATAAACTATTTGACAGATGTTTTCTCCAAAAAGTCAATACTAAGTATTCTTGGTTAGTGGGTTATGTGATCCTTATGGCAACAGTTCAACTATGCTGTTGCAGAATGAGAACAGCCACAGATAATTTACAAATGAGAAAGCCCGGATGAATGTTTTCATGGGGCTTTCCTTGGGGAGACTAAACTCTGCATTTCCTAGAGTACAAAGGTGCCACCTATCAAAGAAAGCTTTCCATCTAAGCCCTGCTTTGTTTCAGCTAATTATAGCATCACCAAAGGTCAAAGGAAATTCCACTCTCAGAAGTCATCAGAGCAGCTTACGGGCAGTTAAGGAATAATAGTCTCAGTCAAACATGGATAACTCACAAAGCCTGCAGAGTCTGTGGGCAATTTGTGGGCAAGAGTGCTTTGGGCAACACTATCCTAGCCTAGTCACACCCTGTACTCTTCAAACTTGACTCCTATGTGTTATGAAGGAATGAGTCACCTCACGAGTGTCCTTGAAGGAAAATGGACTCCATAAACTTTGCATTAATTGTTTTTTCCCTCTCCAGGAGGTTGCTTACACCCCAAGTCCCCAGAGGACAATATGCAGGTTACCACCGCTGTTTTGATGCACCAAGGCAATATTCATATCCAATCCCGAGGAAACAAGTATATGAGAGCAAAACAGGTTTATTTATAAAACAGGCAACAGAGTTGGTCATGACTGGGTGCCATTGTTTTCTAGATAAAAGATAATAAAAGTCTAAAACTGGTTAAAGATGCAGAAACACAAATGAAGGGGAATACCTACAGAGAGGATTAGAAGTAGACTTTACAGTGTTGATTTCTTATGGTATATTGGTAACAAATTTAGAATAAGTAGTTAAAAATGATACCCAGCAACAAAATCCTGTGGCTAAGAGTCTGTGGGAGCCATGAACAGGAATAGGCCTAGTAGCAAGGAGCCTGTTTTGATGGTTAAGATGATTAACTGTTTAATATGGAAGCCAGGCAACAGGGGAAGGCTGTAAGCATTATGAGCAGTCCATTAAACTACGAATGACACTGAGAATTTTAAAAGCTTCTACCACTTGGCAATAAGTTCTAATAAATTTGTTCCAACTTTTCAATTTTTATATTATAAATAATGAAGAGCAATGTGAGGTTTTCATAATATTGTACCCTGCTCAATATGGTTTTATGAGAGTTCGACCCAGAATGCATCGCTCTCTCACCCATCCAGCTGGGTTAAAAAGCAAACTGTATTATAAAGAGGTATCTCAGAAAATAACAATCCATTTTGTGCTGTAAAACTCAATATTTTTTTTTGCTTGATGAATATGGCATTCTTTTTATTTAAACTTTCAAGGTATCTGAATTTTGTTATTTTTTTGCAGTATATCTGAAATAAGATGAATTCAAACTATTTCTCTCTTGGGAAATAAATAAAACCATTTTCTTCTTGGACAGGCAGATTTGACTCTGCATTTCAATTAGAAACATATTTTCGGATGGATAGGAAGAGTGAGTCAGCAATGGATTAGGGCAGGTTTCTTTACCACGGCTGCTTCCTGAGAAAAACAGAGATGGAGACATGAATTATTCAAAGCCCCACTGAAAGTAGTCAGCAACTTTGAAATAGGGTTCAATACACCTGAAACTTGGCAGGGTTGGGGCAGGGGGTGGAATCATCTTAACTCCTGTCTCTTGAATACTTGTTAAACTACCTTGTTAAAACAAGAGCCAGAAAGTGGCTTTCTTTAGCATTCCACCTCATTAGAAGGGGAGTGCAAACATTGCTGCTACTGTTTTCTGTGCCATGGGACAAGGACCACAATTAAAAGCTGTGTTGTTTCGTTTTAACATCTGCATCTCAGCTGCCCATGGCTTTTTCCATATCTTCCCCTGCTCCTATTCTGTGGTACCAATCTGTACCACTATCAGCAGCTTTCTTCAAAGATCTGTTTTGGCTTCAGTGATGATGCACAGGTCCTATGCAACCTAAGTCATTGATGTAGGATGCTCTTTATTATGATTCAAACTGAATGGCTTTTTTTAGGAAGACCTATCACAATGAAACACTCTGATGAAACGTTTTCTTCGGGGAATTTTCAAAGAAAAACTACAAAACAAGCATTTAAACTGCATTTGAAAATCTGACTTACAGATATACTTAATGGCATTAAAAACTTTTATTAAATCATCAAGCTTTCTCTTTTTTTTTTCTTTGGCTCATGGCATGAAATAAAACAAGAATCAGAGCTGAGAGAGAGCTCAGTGGTTCGGAGCATTGGTTCCTCCTGCAGAGGACTCAGGTTTAGCTCCTAGCAACTACACAGTGGCTCATAAACATCTGTAAATCAAGTTTAAGAGGTATCCAATGTTTTCTTCTGGCCCCCAAGGGCAGACATTGGGCACATTAAGATGTATTAAAGTCAAACAACCACATTAAATAAATAGATGAATAAAACAATTTGTCAAATTTAGAATGAGAATATGTTGTAACTTATTCTGTTTGTTTTTAAATCGATTATCTGAAATACAGCACTAATTACATCAAACAAATTTTCAAAACTGAAAAACACAGTGAAAAATAGATCTGTGGGTGGTGTAGTGATGGTTAGTTTAAAATGTCAAATGGATGCAGTATAGGATACCCTGAGAAAGGGGTCCAGCTGAGGGATGATCTAGATCAGACCGGCCCATGGCCTTGTCTATAGGGCATTGTCTTGGTTTTCTTAATTGTAGTAGAAGATCCACCCTAAAAGTAGGCAGAACCATTCCCAAAATTTGAGCTCTGGACTGAATAAGAGTGGGAAAGTTAGCAGAAAGCACACATGCATGCATTTATGATCTCTCCCTCCTTCTTTTCCTCCCTCCCTTTCCTCCCCTCTCTGCTTTTGATTGTTCCTTTCAAATGCTATTTCAGGTTCCTGACTGGCTTCCCTGAGAAGCTGACCAACACCCTGGAACTGTGAGCAACAGGCATCCTGCCCCACATTACTTTTTGTTATGGCATTCTATCACAGTAACGAAGAAGAATCTAGGATGTTTTGGAAAGAGGACTATCACTAAAGTCCAATCCATTTTGTCATGAAAAGAAGTATAATCATTTTCCATTTTGCACTAAAATTCATTATCATATTTGAGTTATCTGAAAATAGATATTTAAGATCTAAATTGAAAATGCTCAACAATAGGCTGTGCTGATTAAGATTTTTAGTTATTAAATGAATTATATAAACCCTACCTTCTAAAACTGTGAATTATTTTTCCCCATTGGGCTATTTAACTGATTGCAGGATTGAGGGGACTGTTGGTAATAATGAAAGGTTTCTGAATGCAGAGTGAACAAAAATTAAATATAAATTTTAATGAGTCCAAGGTGTTTCCTGCAGCCTTTACTTGCATTGTACCATGTGCTCCATGTTGGCCTTGGCCCTGAGCACCGGATAAGAACTTATTGCTAACATGCCTAGTTTCTGCTACATAACACCGATGGATGATGCTCACACCCTGCAGTACAGATTCAGGATTACTGTATACACCAGCCGTACTACACTACACACTCAGAGTTCACCAATTTTAAAGGAACATGCTGATTTATTTGTGAAAAGCAAAGGCTTTTACTTTCATGAGTCATTAGGTTACAGTAAATACATTTATACATGAATTTCGCAGACATTTTTGTAGCATACTATGAACTGCAAGGTGTCAACACACTTATTGCCTTCTTATTTTCTGCTAATGATTTTCTCTATTTGAATTTTAAATAAAAAGTGATACGATTTAAACAATCATTTTGATATTGATGTTCAGGGTGTTGTATAAAGTTCCCAAGTAAATTGTATATGATTAATTCCAAAGTTTTAATAGATACATGTCAGGTACATGCTCCAGCTTAAATATTGCATCATTCTTATGACACCCTTGTCATCTGCCAAAAGAGCAAACAGTTATTACACACAAAGGACCAGAAAAACAATCAGTTTGTAGAAACTTGGAAGCTGCTGAGACAAACAGAACTAGATTTCAAGGTTAAGAGAGAAGGGAATTGGTAGAGACCCAGAGGCTCCACAAGATAGGACATTACTACTGCTTACCTGTGGGTGAGACGAGAAAGAAGAAAGAGGCAAAATACCATAGGCAAGGAGAGGAGAAGATAGAGAAACAATTAGGAGTTCCCAAAGTCTGGAGATAAAATGCTAAGTCCAGGGCATAAAGAAAGATTGTGGTTGCAAAGTCCTCCATACAGAGCATACATAGATGAGTGATTCCTACCCTGATTAGATATTTCCATTTTGTCAAAATTCACTGATTTTTTAAATTTGTCAGAAAACAGCAGACCACCTCATAAAACAAGGTATCTTTTAGCAACTGGGTGGAGGTACTAGTGTGAGTCTCAAAGAAAGGACCATACAACCTATTCCCAGGGAACTGAGATCATTGATATTGAAGGATGGGAAGTGTTGAATTGGTAATCTTGATATTCAGTGGTAGTGAAGATTAGTTGGAGATGGGAAGGATAAGAAATGAGAATATACAGGAATGGGGGATTTTTTTCAGTGTGCATTATATACTTGTATAAAATACCTTTATGCAACACTGTGTATAATTATTACACAGGGTAGGTGGAACATATACAATGCTGTGTCTGTGTCTATTATAGATTGGAAAATTGAAACAATGGACTAAATTGGTTGGTAAGCAGGATGACATTTCTTGAGACTTCTGTACTTACCTCTTTTTGATCACTTCTTGGATATAAGTGAGATTGTAGGCAGGGTGGATGGTGTGGGAATTTTGTCTACTTAATTCATTAACATACTTTCTCCATTCATCTGCCTTAGATCTGTCATTCATGTTCCATTTATGTCTTAGGATTGATTGCTCTTGGTTCCTTTTTACTGACAGAAAACCAGTTTCTTTAAATCTAGTAGCTTTATACATATCCAAGATTATGCATGTGTACATACGCAATTGTTGCTCTGCAGACTACTTTCCCTTTCTACCAAGGCTCATTGCCACCCAAGGAGCTGTCTATTGCAGAGTATGTAGTTGTAATTGTCTGGTGCAGATGACACAGCTTCGTAGCCAAGCCCCGAGTGATTACATTGCACTTGTCTCATGGGTCTTGCTATAAATACCACATATATTTTCTCCCCACTGAGTTAGTCTTACTAACTCCATAGTCTGGCAGATTCTGTGATTAAGCTAAGAATTGTTTGAACTGCAGCCAGGACATGCTGTAAAGCCCTTTCTTATTCCAAACCCTTCTTATGCCTAATAGCCTTTTGTGTCGCCTGGTGTGTGGGCCAAGGCATTATTTCGAAGGGAGGGTAATGTTGCCTTTGTAAACTTTAAATGTTCTCCTGGCATTGTGTTTGTGCCTATGAAATAGGGAGTAAAGCGTGGCAATTTCAATTGCAATTATAAATCCTACTTGGCATTTATGCGTTTGTTTATTTAGTCATTTATACAGTTTATACTTCAAAAGGATTTGACGTAGAATAGAGATATTTTACAGACTCGAAAACAAATGGTACAAAACACATCACATTTGTGGTTTCTTGTGACCACTCCATGCCCTTAAATGGATGCCTGATTTTCATTTTCTATATACAGATTTATGGCCAAAAAGTAAGACACTTTAGCTGATTGTAATGGTAGAAGGATGCGTCTAGTTGTAAAAATTAATGGGATGGCAAGAAAACATTAAACAGAAATGACAATAGTGAAAAGAGATACAAGTGAATGAGAGCACGTTATGAGAGGTTTGGCCGTATATCTTGTTTCTGTATAAAGCTATTAGATTTAAAGGAATGTCCCCACAGTAAGCCACTACACAGTCTATTGGGTAAGCATGACCAGGGAAGCAGAACGAGTATTCATTTTATAATATGGTATCTTTAATGTAAACATATAGTTAGTAATTATGAACATTAGATGAACTTTAATAAAGAGCCTTTTGAATGAGTCGGCCAGCAATGGAAGGCAGGTTGCTATGAGATCCTCACTACAAACCCCTGGCCTCGGTTGAATCCTGTATCCTAATTGCAGGTGTTCCCTGTTATTTCCAAAGTGTCAAACAGTAAAAACAGCAGGAAACCCCTGACTGTGTTGGGATTGTGGTAAAATTTCCTGAAATACTGTGTGTGGCAACCTATGTTCATAGAGGGATTTTAGCCAGCCACAGTGGAAGAAACTCATGACCTTGCCTGCTGTTCTGAAGCACAGACAACTTTATTTTATGATTTTGCCACCTCCCTCACCGAGCGGGAGGCACTTTCTTCCTAAGAGAGAGCTGATGGGGATTCCAACTGCCCAAACCAACTGAGTGGTGGGAAAAAGAGATATGACTGAGATGTCATTCAAGGAAACCTCCTGGTCAGGTTTTCAGGCCTAAGTTGCTTGCCACTGTAGAGTACTGACAAACTGATTCCATAAATTGACCAGAATATTAATACTACTGAAATCACACCTGGATTCCTAAAACATGCAGTAAGTCATTTATTATGTTATACGAGGGTTGTTTTTCTAGCTTCCTGCTAGCTATATCCTGAGATAGTTTGTTTAAAAGAGAAAAGTATGATGTTGACTCTTGATTTTAAACACCTCAGTTCACTACCAGATGTGCAGGTTGCTTTGGGATATAGTAGGCAACACTTCAGATCAGGGAACCTAGGCTGGAACAACCCTTTTCTTATGATGTCTGCTGGGAAGCAAAAATGAGAGGAAGAGGGGTGGGCAGTCCTTGTATCTCTGTCAAGATACCTCACGATCTCACCATGTAAAGATTCTACCAACTCCTAATAGTGCCTCAGTGGAAACTAAGCCTTTAAGACAAGAACTTTGTGAAGCGCTCCAGGTCAGAATTGTACCACTTGGTGTCATGGGGCAATACAGGAATGTTTAAAGGTCAAGGAGTGGCTTGTAGGTAAGTTCTGACTTGACCTGCTCACTCCCAAGATGGAGAGATCAATAATAGGCTTCAAGTGTAATGCATGATTAATAAATAACTGTGTTTAATGTTGTGTAAAATATTTAAGGATCATAACTCATCATTATAATGTGGTTCTAACACTTTCTTAGAACCTCTTAATTGGGCTTTGTTGGATGACACAGAACAAAAGACTCCAAAAGTTATAATTTTATCTCTCATGCTGCATAGATCTTTAGAATGCTGCAGAAGTAGTGTGGAGGCATGGAGATGTTTATTGTTCTGTTAATGAGATGATAAGAAATCAGATAGTGGAAGCACAGAGTACAATTTGAGTGATTGCCTGTGGGGAGCCAAGGAAGCCATGAGTGTATGCGAACAATTAGATGAAATCCTGAGCAGATGCAGGTTGTTGATATGAGGATAGGACATGCACAGAATTGGCAAAGCCTTTCTTTGGTCTGAGTGTGAATATTGACAGTGTGTGCAACTAAAATTGTTACCGAATGATTGACAAGTGTATGCAAAAACTAGCAACTGTGGCTTCCTCTTCCTAGCTATTTATGCCTTGGGACTGTTCTTCTACAGATACCTCCAACAAAGACAAACTAAGCCCTTCCCTCTGTTCCATGTTTAATAAATGTCCTAAGGATTCCTGTTGTTTTATACTAGACATGCTTCATCAGAAAAGCCCAGTCCACCAGATCCCAGCCTTTCAGTCCCCATGTCTCTCTGTGTGTGACCTTTATTCACCCCTTTGCATCCTCAGACAGAGATCCAGGACCAAGCTATGTGGGGTGTAACTCACCAGTGAGTGTCAGACAAGGGATAGGACTAGCGAAGCCTAGAGCAGGAGTTCAGGGCTAGGAGATAAAGAATATGGTCAAGAACACGTTTAAAGGTTTTTAAAAAGGTAGACTTCAAATAGTATGTATCTATCATTAAAATGAATTTTGTTCACAAAGTCAGAAGAGTGGATTTTTCACTTTAAAATCAAAGGCAAGTTCAAAATAGAGAGGAAGAGAAAAATAAGGAAAAGAAGTAAGGGGGAGAAGTAGGGTGGTAGGGAACAAAGAATGGCACAAAGGAAGGGAGTTAATTGGAAGCAACTGAAAACATAACAAAAGCATTAAAAATGATCCTGCCAATAGTTAAAGGTAGTGTTATACTAGTATTGGTAGAACAGGTTTCTGCATCTTTGTTTCCTTGACTGGAGCATCTATATGAGCTATGTTTATTTTGACACTAAGGCTAAATATAGGTAATGTAATATAATTATGACTTAGGTTCTGTTGTTGGGTTTTCTGTCTTTCCTGGTTCACACAATTGTTAAGTCCCAAAGAAATCACACAGAGGTCTACATTAATTCTAAACTGATTGGCCCATTATTAGCTCAAGCTTCTTATTAACTCTTATAACTTATATTAGCTCATTATTCTTGTCTATGTTAGCCATGTGGCTTGGTATTTTTTTTTTTTTTTTTTTGGTGAGGTAGTCACATCTTGCTTCTACTGTGGCTGAGTCATGACTGCATACTAGGACTTCCTTCTTCCCAGAATTCTCCTGTTCTCATTGAACTGCCTCTATTTCCTGTCTGGTTTCCTGCCTATACTTCCTGTCTGGCTACTAGCCAATCAGTATTTTATTAAAATACAGTTGACAGGGTACAAACCATTGTCCCACAGCAAGGTTCAAAATGAAATTAAATATCCTGTTTAATTACATGACAAATAACACACTGTTTAATTGTTCATTAGAATAAATGTAAATCTTCTATACTAATAATGTAATTAATCATTATGTTATTAATAAGAAGTATATTGGTAAAAGGTGAAAAATTTATACAATCTGAAAAGAATCTTAGCATAAAACCAATCACACTGAAACTTATAGAGGAGAAAGTGGTAAATACACTTGAACACATTGGCACAGGAGATCACTTCCTAAATATATCCTCAGTACCATAAACACTGAGAGCAACAATTAATAAATGGGACCTACTGAAGCTGAGAAGCTTCTGTAAAGCAAAGGATATGGTCAAAAAACAGCAGCCTAAAGAATGGGAAAAGGTCTTCACTAACCCCACATGGGACAGAAGGCCGATCTCCAAAATATACAAAAAACTCGAAAAATTGATCATCAAAAGAACAAATAATCCAAGAAAAATGGGGTACAAACCTAAACAGGAAACTCTCAATAGAAGAATCTAAAATGACTGAAAGACACTTAAGGAAATGTTCAACATCCTTAGTCATCAGAGAAATGAAAATCAAAATAACTCTGAGATTTCATTTTACAGGTGTCAGAATGGCCCAAATCAAAGACACAGGTGACAATTTATGCTGGAGAGAATGTGGGGTAGAGGGAACACTCCTACATTGCTGGTGGGAGTACAAACTGGTATAGCCACTTTGAAATCAGTATGGTGATTTCTCAAAAAATTAGGAAAAAAAAACCACTTCAAGACCCAGCAATACTATTTTTGGGTATGTACCCAAAGGATACTCAAATCACAATTCCATGTTCTCAACTGTGTTCATAGCAGCATTATTTGTAATAGCCAGAACCTGGAAATAAGCAAAATGCCCCCCTTGACCAAAGAATGGATAAGGAAAATGTGGTATATTTACACAATGGAGTACTACACAGCAGAAAAATATAATGACATATTAAAAATTTTAGGAAAATGGATGGATCTAGGAAATATCATATTGAATGAGGTAACCTAGACCAAGAAAGACAAATACAATGTGTACTTACTCGTAAGTGGATTTTAGACATAAAGCAAAGAAAAGCCAGCCTACAATCTACAGCCGCAGAATGATATACATAGATCTAATTTACATGGGAAATAGAAAAAGACAATGTGTCCTGAGTAAATTAGGTTCATGGGGATCGTGGGAGAGGGTAGAAAGGAGGGGAGGAGAAAAGTAGGAGAGTAGAGAAAAATATGTAGCTCAATAAAAACAAAAAATAATTAAAGAAGATAAGTATTATATTAGGACTGGTGGCCTGGCTCAATTAGCAAAGCATTTGTTGTTACAGCCATGGACTCATGAGTTCAGTTTCCAAGCACTCCTTTAAAAGCTAGGTGTTTGGGCATATACATACGTACATACATACATGCATACATATCCTCATTAGTAGGTGGGACAGACAGATAGGTGGATCACTGAAACACATTGGTCACTCCACCTAGCTTAATCATGGAACACCACATTCAGTGAGATGCTTTGACAAAAGTTGGAAAATGACTCAAAGTCTAACTGTGGCTTCCACACATACGTATGTTCACATGTACATGAGCAAGCACATACGAGTACACATACAAAAGTAATGCATGTATTTGAATTTTGAATTTAATGTGAGGAAATGGGAATGGCTTAAATCAGCTGAATAAAAATGTGAAAAATAATGAGTTAAAAACCACGAGGAATATGACTGCCGTTAACATCGTTGTTTTCAAACACGGAAATGGAAAGAGCCTATGAAGAGGTTATTATTTTCAGACACTGTCCCGATTTCCTCTTGATTACATGATGTAGAAACCTGAAGGTTACATTCCGAATAGAGTGATGTTTCAGTTCATTTGAAATTATTTTCATCTTTGTAATGGAAAAGCCTGGTTGTTAGGGTGGAGAAAGGCGAGTTGCCATGCTGCTCAAGTAGGCTGAATACTTAGAGGCGACTGCTCACTGTGTCTGAAACACCCTTCTCTTATCCTGCCTCTGCTTCCGTCCAGAAACCAGGATCCTGTTCTTTACTGAGTCAGTAAACCCAACTGTAGATTCTGCAGAGAATGCTTTGCGGGTTGTCTAACAAGGCAAATGCGTTCCTTTGAATTACCAAGCTGATTAGCTCTTTTTTTTCTTTCTGAATAAGACCCCATTTTTAAGGAGTACAGAAAAGTACTTTTTACCTCGGGATCGACGGAATCTGTGTCTTGAAACAGTTGAGTATTAAGGAGACTTGTATAACTTATAAAAATAAAACTGTGCCTGCCGGACAGTTTGCCACTGACGATGGCTTTTCTTCACAGGTCTTGGCATGTGAAGTCATGTTTCCACATTCCCAGAAATCTAATGATAATTCCACATGGTTCTTTTCTTCTCTGGGGGCTCTCAGCATTTGGATCGGGTTACAGTCTCTGCCTGAGGTCAAATTCACGTTTAGAAAACTTTCCCCACCTTCGAGTTCATTTGTCTTGTTTGTTCCATGGTATTTAGAACAAACTCAGAAGACTTTGGGGGAAAATGAGATCTCTTTATACAGTTCTACTAATTTTGAAAATCATTAATCTGAAAATCTGTAAGTGAAGCTAGAGGCAGAAGAATTGTAGACACAAAGCAAAGGAACCGATGTGGAGCATTAGACCTGGATTAAATGTGACTCAAACTTGCAACATAATGGTCTGATTTTAGCCTTCCATTTTTGTAAGAATATTTCTATATTTTTAAACTTGTGGAGGCATTTGACCAATGACCAGTGCTATTCTATTTATAATAAAGACAGAGTTATTTCTGTTATATGCAAAATATGAATATCTACACAAATATCTAAATTTTATTTAAATTTGGTTTGCATGTGTAAAGATGAATGATTTGGCCTGACAACCTGCACATATTGATGAGCCACTAAAGAACTGAAATACAAATCAGTGCTCTCCAGTACATTCAATCAGTTTTCAATTAATACTCAGTGATTATATCTAATTGAATCTTATGTATAATACAGGTAGGTTAACTAGTAATCTATTTTTAGCAAGGGTTATTTGGATGACAATAATGGAAAAACAATAAAAGAGTAACTAAATTAACACTGTTTATAATTTAGAAAATCTAAATTTGGATAAAATTAATGATAGCAATTAGAATTTCCTAAAACAGTCTGTAATAGTCTATAAGATAAACTTCCACACAGTGTAACTAACTGATCATCCCATTTATTTCTGGAAGTGACTTGTTACATTTTGAGTGTAAAATAGGTCCCACAAGCCCAGGTTTTGAACACTTGTTTCCCAGCTGTTGGTGCTATTTTGGAACAATGTGGGGCCTCAAGAGGGTGGGGCCTCAGTCCTAGAAGTGTCACTAAGTACTGGGATTTGAAGGTTATAGCCTTACCCGTGCTTCTGGTAGTAGCCTCCGCTTCCTGTTCTGCTGCCAGATTCTACTGGCTAGTTTCTGTCAACTTGACACATGATAGAATCATCAGATAAGAGAGAGCTTCACATGTCTCCATAGGATCGGGCTGTGAGGCATTTTCTCAATTAGTGACCAATGAGGGAAGATTCAGCCAATTGTGTGTGGTACAATTCCTGGGCAGATGAACCTGAGTATGTACGTATGTGTGTGTGTGTGTGTGTGTGTGTGTGTGTATATATATATATATATATATATATATATATATGAGAGAGAGAGAAAGAGAGAGAGAGAGAGAGAGAGAGAGAGAGCTGAGCAAGCCAGGAGGAGTAAGCCACTAAGCAGCACTTTTCCATTTCCATGGCCTCTGTATCCGAGAGGCGTTTCAGTGAGGATCCAGTGAAGATCATGTACCAGAAACCACAGGCCTTGAACCAGACCAATGACTCATTGCAATGAACATTGACCCCCGATGACATCAGGATGAATGAATAGGTGTTGGAGAAATGGGAAAGATGGAGAAGCAAACAGGTTTTCTTGTTGTTTGTTGTCTGTTTGCTTGCTTGTTTTGATTTGGCTTGATTGTTTCAAAATTTTCTTTTGAGGGATGCTGTAGGGATGAGGGGAAGATAAAAGATAAGCAGAATTTGGGTGCATGATGTGAAATTCCCAATAAATCAATAAAGAAATTATGCTAAGTAAATAAATAAGTAAAGAATCTGAAAAAAGGGGAGGAGGTTGGCAGTGGTGATACATGCCTTTAATCCTAGCACTCAGGAGGCAGAGGCAGGTGGATCTCTTTGAGTTAGTGGGAAGGGATTTGCATAATGAATTCCAAGACAAACAGGTCTAGGCAGTGAAACCTTGTCTCGATAAACCCAAATAAAATAATTTATTATTTTCACCTTTTAATTTAAAAGTTGTTTGTAACTTGACTTTTATTGGCCAAAAGCATTATTTTCAGCCTTCCATAGTCGACATATCTATAATGTCATAGATCTGTGCTCATGTTTTGTCGGTCAGTGACAGGGCAAACCACACATCTTTGCAAAGAACTGTCAATGTTGTCTTACATATTTTCATACAACCTGATTATGTAATCCTGGGGCAGAATGACAAAAGGAGGAATTTTCTCAAATGATAGTGTTTTGCTGTTAGACACCTAGTATAAAGCTTCTTAATGTGTAATCTTGGAGCATTCCTGTATACCTTAAATATAGTAATTTCTGTAAATCTTGATGTTTAAAAAGCTGGCAATACACTGCCTAATAAAACCATTACATATGAAGTCTTAGAAGAGCGTTTTGTGTCTCTGTGGGTTTCCCTTTCAATTTTGGAATTACTAGTTTGCTTTGTCTCAGGCTTTTGTAAAGACACACTCTACTAGTCCCCTGATAGCTGTCCTCCTGCATGCACTTTAACCTTCAATTGTCTAGTAACATTTCCTAGAGTCATGCCCATGTCTTTCAGGGGAAGTCTCTAGAAATCTGATTTAAGGGTAATACTCTTAATATACCGTTTAAGAAAGGATGTTAAGTACCCTTTGCTAACACTTCTCAGGTCACTTATTAGCATGTATTGTGTATTTACGTGAGAGACAACAGGAAACAGTGACTTTTTTCAGTATTTCAAAGCCATTAATGCCCAGACAGTGTTACAGACTTCTGTAGTTTTCCACAATACCTATCACTTAAAAAAAGACTTACCACAAAAAAGAAGAAAAGATTTGGTCCCTACGTCACAGACAGTAGCAATGAAGGAAAGAGTAGCATACTCATTTTAAGGACACACTTGTAGTAACCCAAATAGAGGAAGACGTATGAGAGTTCACCATGGTGAATTCATTAAGAATCACATGTAAGTAAGGATTTGACATAATTCAATTGTAGGAAGCTCTGCCAGTGTATGTAAGACCCTTGCTCAATCCTCAATAGAAAAATAATAGTCACTACAAAAAGTAGTATACATGAGTTAGTAATTGAAATATTTCTAGTTTCCATGCCAAGCTGCTTAAGAATTATTTTGTGTGTGTGTGTTTGTGTATATTTCCAAAGTTGTTTAAAGAAATATCCAACATATGTAAGAAAAAAATTTCCATTGTTATTATAAAATACTAGATATTTTATAGTAGAGGCAACATGTTTTTGGCTTAAGATTTGAACAGATGACCATTTTCCCCTGTTGCTTTTAGTATGTATATCAAAGCAGAACGTCGTGGAGGAGACCATTGCTTATCCCAAAGTGGATAGAAAGCAGAGAAAAAGAAGGAGTATTATTTCCAGGGGTATTCCACATATAACTTTAGATCCCCAGTAGGCTCTACGTTGTAAGTGTTCTATGATTTTCCAATAGTACCACAGGCTGGCATACAATTCTACCATATACAATGTGTGGGAGACACTTAATATCAAACTGTAACACCAATATTTATTCCATTAAAATTTAAAACAAAATTGAAGCAGATGCAGCAGGATGTTTCACTATTGACCACATTGTGAAGATACTTTTTTTTTTAGCTGAAAAGAGTAGGTTTTATATTCAAAGTAAATAAAAGATGGAAGGCATCATTACTCTCAAGTAACCAAGATAAAGTTGCAATCTCTGTCTATCAGTTTAGTGGAAATAGGAAATTAAAATGGATGGAGAAGGAAGGGTGAGTAACAAATCTAGAATTTGTAATAATGTTGAATATAATAGATTATTAGGCAAAATTTGAGTTGATGTGTAAATAGAAAAAATAGTATGTGTATATGATAACGGAGAAAGAATAGTCACTGGTAGATTTAACCAGGTTAGTGTGGCAAAGTTGGAGAGGAAACGATTTAGTATGAGTCATGTTTCTTAGAAGTTAGAAGTGTGTTCTAGAAGAGAAAATGAGAGATCAAGGTGATGGGTTGGACTTCTGAGAAATCCATTGGAGATATTTTATAAACTATTGGACATATACCCACTGTACCCCGAAACTGTACTGTGGGGCTAGAAAGAAAATTCAGTAGGTAAAAGCATGTTTCCATATTACAAAAGGTTGATACTCTATAATTTTCCAAAGAATCAGCTAAGAGAGACAAAAAAGTGTCAGATGAAGAAAAAAAAATCTAGGCAGGAATCAAAAGTGAGTAAGAAGAATAACAAGGGAACACAGTCTTTGGTTACATGGTTGCAGAATATATATGAATAGCTACTTAAATTCTCATCAAGTTTCGGCTAGATAAACAGAAATTACTCTCAAATTGGCAATCATATTTCTGTGAACATTCCCCAGAAGTATTTTTATATAGATTCTGACCCATGAATTGCTGGTGGGATGGGAACTGTTCCTTCGGGTACATGCTTGAGATGGAAGGCAACAGAGATCACAAATCAAAAGAACTTCATTTTAAAAGTTGGAACCTCACAATTGCCACAGCATAATAAGAAGAAACTGGCAGAGAGGCAGTGATTTCCAGCAGAGGAAAAAGAAAAAGATGTTGGAATGTACTTTTGAGCTGAGAACTGAAAAATGTATGTGGAAGCAAATCTTTGAAAATGAGAGATCAGAGGAGAAAGAAATACAGCTGAAGGTTAAGAATAATATATACATGATAAAAACTTAGTTGTCAATGTTAATTATAGAATATGATGGGACCCATGTTGCCCACAAAAATCTCAGAACTCATGACTTTTATGTCGTCAGATTTTAAATAGCTTCCTTTTCATATGCCATTGTGGTTCTTCAAAAGATGATTATGAATGCTGAAAACTAGGATCCATTTATTGATAATAAATTAAACGTTAACTTTAGTAGATTAATGTGTGCAAATATGTGTGTTATAAATATATATGTGCATATACTATGTTTTTTTACTGAAATAGCTGCAAAAGAGTGTCTCTTTCATAATCAATACCCATGTATATTGTTTTTTAAATATACCCAAATATATTTAACTTTTTAATAGGTGCATGGAAATCTATTTATAGAATATTTTAATGTATACCTCTTTTGCTAATGTGTTTAATAAGCAGTATAGTTGAAAAAAAACATATGTTTTTTTCATCACTTGTTCAGAGCAATTTTAACTCTGTTATATTCTTTCTCACCCAGCTGTCCATTAAATCTTTTTTTTACTATCACCAGGGGTATGGTTAATGAATGTTAACCAAGGAATATTTTTTTAAAAAAGAGAAAATGAAGCTCAAAAACACCACAGAATTGGAAATGACTCAGTGTGAGACTTTGCACATGAATATACTCATTATTCTTTTCAATCATCTACTTTTCTGAGGGAATTTGTTGAGACATCCTTTGAAATGTTGCATTTGACATAGAGCATCCAAAATGCTTCATTTAGGAGTGTTTCCAGTATAGTCAATAGAGCCACAAAACGTTAGCAAAATTATAATATTGCTTACCTTAACAAATTTCCCACATCATGCTGTGATTTAAATAAGTTCGATATTTTCCATTTTATCTACATTTTCTTTCAAAAATTGTAGCAAATCTCTTGATTTAGATTCCTACTTAGGGGAGAATTCCTTTATAATCTTAGAATAATGCACACAGTGTGATTTGGTTGTGAATCAAAAGTGCATAAAAAGAGACCGAGTAGCTCTGTTAACAATTGGGAAATAGAAATTCATATGTTGTTGGAGAAGACAGTCAGTCTTCTAATTAAAAGTATAAAGTGTCCAGAGTTGAAATTTGCATACTTAGTGTGTTGTATAGACAAAATATTTTAAGCAAATGCAAACTGAAGATTACATACATTAAATGACATGAAAATACTTATTGATAATATTTCGTAAAGAAAAGGAGTCATTTGCTTTCCTCCTAAGGGAATCACAGTTATATTTTCCAAGTACTCACACTCTTTGTTCTACAAGGAGAAGCACTATGTAATTAGCAGATTAAAAAACAACTTTCATCCTTTCAAAATTGTTCAGAAAAAAACCAGCCCATGATATGTTCAAAAAGTGTAAAGAAATACAAAGCACACACAGAATTGAAAAAGTGAGCTTTGCTCAGATATTTTCAAATGATTCCTTGGTGACTGATTTTTGCTACATTGTTCCTTGTTACTCAAACAGTATATTGTTCCCAGTACCATAAACGTCAAGTACATGAGTTCACTATCCTCATAGAACCTCTATCCATTAAACACTGCTTTGCTTCTCAAATCTCAAAGACAGTCTTGCGTATTTCCTCATTAAGTTTGGCAAAGAAATGCGTTTCTACAGGCTTCAAATAATTACTCTTTTAAGGTCAAACCATGGGAACACAAACTACTTGGCAATATTCACATTCTTAATAATTCATTTTTATCAATACAAGCAAAATAGTGGTTTATGTAAGACATTGGATGCTGTTTGTGTGCCAAGATACTAATTCAATATCTTCTTTGTGAAACTTTGAACTATCTTTTAAGTTCTTCACTTCGATCATGTTTCTTAGTTACTTTTCTATTTCTATGAAGATACGACCATGACCAGTTCAAAGTATAGCATATTTTATTGGAAGTTTATACTTCTAGAGGGTTAGAGTACTGAGAGATTACATACTTATCTGCAAGTAGTAGGAAGAGGGTGTAGTGATATTTCATTTGCATTTTACCTGAATAAATCTTACCTGAAGTTCAGAGAGTAAAACAGCCCCACTGGTCAGCCTTACAGAGCAGGAAGTGGTAACACATACCTTTAATACCAGGATTTGGGAGACAGAGGCAGATGGATCTCTGTGAGTTCAAGGCCACCCTAGGCCACACAAGATCAATGCAGAAATAAGTTCAGATGGTGGTGGCCTACACCCTTAATTCTAGGACTAGGGAGTCATATGCCCTTAATCCCAGCACTAGAGGGAATATAAAACGAGAGGAGAGAGAGAGGCTGTCTAGTTAGGCTATGGTCACCCACCCTTGGTAGAGGTAAAACTTCTGTCATTGCTTAGCTGCCTTGCTTTTCTGGTTTTAATGTTATTCATTTATTAAAATACAAACAATGTACTACAGCAAGAGAGAGTCATTTGGGAATGACATGGACTTTTGCAATCTAAAAGCCCACTCCTGCTGACTCAGCTCCTCCAAGACCATGCCTTCCAATATTTCCCAAGTTGGTTCACCAGCTGGGAACCAAGAATTCATATATCTGAGGCTATGGGCACCATTACCATTAAAACCAGTACAGCATGAATCCAGATCGACTTGATAAATGACACGTAGATTCACACCTAAAAGCTATATGTAGAAGAAATTTGCAATGAGAATAAACAGTGAATGGGGCTAACATCAGAAATTCTGGGACATGGAAACCATGGATTTTGAGGCTGCAAACACGATTGTGAGATTAGAAGAATGATAGGAAGGGTATTCTATACAGTCAGGTTCTTTTGAAGATAAAAAAATTATGAAGGGAATAGGAAAAGACAATAGACAGGCTTACCACATTATTGATAGATACTAGGATACTGGCAGTGATTCAGAGTTTAATTAATTAATTAATTTGAATTTTCGAAACAGGGTTTCTCCGTAGCTTTTGGTTCCGGTCCTGGAACTAGCTCTTGTAGACCAGGCTGGCCTCGAACTCACAGAGATAATGCCTGCCTCTGCCTCCCGAGTGCTGGAATTAAAGGCGTGTGCCACCACCACTTGGCTCAGAGTTTATTTTAATTTAAAGCAAGATCACCATTTTTGTTCACTAAAAGTGAACATATATAAAAGTGAATATAAAGATTGACTGATAAGTTGCATAGATTTGATAAAATCAGTATAAAGGATGTATTGGGGTGCTTATCAAAGAGTAAAAACTCAAGAAGAGGACACTATTATTTTATTAACAATTCAACAAGTTATCCAGAGCCAATCTTCTGATCAGTACTGACCTAGAGCCAGAAAGACAAACGCTATCTGTTTGTCTCATTTGTTGATGCTAGTTTGGGATCTTTATATATGAGTGTTTAGAGTTTCCATAGAACTCAAAAAATTAGTAAGGGTTTATGGAGGCATATTTCAATTGAGAGAGGACAGAACACAAATGATGTGGACATGGGAAAATGAATGATAGATCAGGAAGAATTAAGTAGGGTAAGAGAAAGCAACCAACAGTCTCTCCCATCTAGGAACTCTCTGAGCTATAATAATGACAGGGCAATTTCTAACTTTTGTGTCCCTAGCAGTGAGGTACATAGCAATAATATATATCTCATAATATTTTTTTGCTAGAAAGCCCCCAAGTATAAACACACTTTACCTTTAAACTTCTAACACCTTATTTACCTTGTGATATTATTTATTTTTGCCCTAATCTGTCTTCCTATATACAATGCATAAGTTATAGAACATTCCTAAATCAATTTTTGTCAGAAATAATTATTAATGAAAAATTACTATTTTACCAGGTTATGATTCGAGAAATTTGTTTATGGTAGAATTTATAGAAATGAAATATTTATAAGTCTATCTATAATTATGCCACTAAAGTACCATGTAATTAATTATAAGTACAAGAACTGCTATATGGTATCAAGTCATTTAAAAGAAGAGTAAATTTTCTTAACTCTGTAATGGCAGAGCACTGGGATGATGAATGTGAAATATGCTGAAAGTGAGCCACAAGCTGATGATGGTGATGGGGTTGCATATTATTACAACATATTTTATGAATATATGAATTAAAGCTAAAATGATTTGAGATCTATGAAAATTTCATTACTTGCTTAACTGTATCCAGATATCATTGTTAAAATATACTTAATCCTCTAAAAATTAATAAATTATACAAAAATAAGATCTGTATTTTATGTTGGTGTTCTTTTTTTCACATGGGATTACTTTATTTATTACAATGGAAAACAGCCAACATAACCTACAATTTTTAGCTTTAATCTATCTATTTTTCCTTTGGTTGACCATTTTCTATATATTTCTGCCTTACTATATTTGGAATTGTCACTTGTTTTCAATAAAAATGTGTTTGCATTCTATGAGTAATATGTGACCCCAGCATCCATAGCTTGTGGCTCACTGTAAGTTTATTTCACATTTATCAACCCAGTACCATTTCTTTGTTTCCCTTCCTTACCTTGTGTGCTTGCAGAGTTAAAAACTGAATATGATTCCATGAATTCATGGTTGCTAGTTTGTGAACAATGGGCAAGAAACAGTTTCCGCCAGAAGTTCAGGTAATATTTTAACGAATGAATGGATCATCTACATATACGGACACGTTGTAAACTCTGCTTCTAACGTATCAAAGAAGTTTTAATTTAAGGTAAACTACTTTGGCATGTGGTCTTGAAAGCTCTGTGTTCAAGAGAAAAAGTGTTAATCATAAGCTAAATTTTGAAACTTAAAATTATGCCATAAAACTATTTCCCTTAAGACACTATATGATGTAATCCAATCACAATACTGCATGGTTCTGGCTAATTATTACAAATAATATTTACATATATCTTCATTAATATATGCTTTAATTTGAAAAACTATAATTGAGATGATAATGCCCCTGGGTTACTTTATCTTTGTGGGATAACTTAGAAATTATCTGATGTGTGTAGCACTAAGACAGCTATTGTTTGAAGTAATTTATTCATTTCAACAAATTGTGACATCTATAGTAGAGATTCTTGATATTCTGTTTCACAGATTTTAAGATTTATTTTAATTATATGTATATGGAATAGTAAGTTCATGTGATTACAGGAGTTCTCAGAGGTCTGGGGCAACAGATATCTCAGGAGCTGGAATTACAGAGAGTTATGAGCCTCTTGGGCATAGGAACCAAAAGCATTATGCAATTTTAACCACTGAGTCATCAACCAGTCCCTGTTTCTCAGTTGTGTATTTAAAATGTAGCACTGAATTCAAGCGAAAAGACACGACTGATGCGTATTAAGTGTAGGAATAGGACACTGATACTTCGTTGATTTTATTCAATAGGGAAGTCTCTTCATACATCATTCACTGTGAATCCCAATTATTTGATAAAAGAAGCAGCAAGATATCTATATACCTAAAATGTGACTTAAAAAGGAGCTATGACTCAAAATTTCCACTGTTCCTGGCAGCATCAGGCTGGCCTCAAGAGATGGAGAAGTCCTTTCTGAGATGTATAATTAACAAGAGCTTGGAGAGAAGCTCTAATTTTCCATGGAAATAAATTCCCCAAATTATAGTTTTCTGGTTATAGCTGAATTTACAAGCTCTGTAGGAACAGCCCCTCACTTTGCTGAGTTTTCTACAAACATTTGGACTCCATCTCAAAATGTCGTTTTTATACTCCCAGTTGAAAGAAACAAAAAAGGAAAAAAAAAATGACCCAAGTTGTATTTTTTTTTCTGTTTTGGGATTTATAACTAACAATTTCTTTACTGGCCAAATGCCCAGTTCTTGCTTACAGTGGGAGTCAGGGAAACTTGGAAGTCCTGTCTAACTGTTAACTGCTTCAGCATCAAAAATTCAGAAGCTACAATAATTTAAGATTATTAAAGTTCACTTAAGAAGGGGAAAACAAAATAAAAGACTTAGGTGCATTGTCTTTGAAACTTTTCCCTAAAGGAAGCAAGAAAACTTTGTTGGAACAAAGCAACAGTGCAAACTTAAGAATGCACAATGTCAAGCAGGTCATGAGTGAGTGCAGCCTTTGAAAAGTGAGGAATCTTTTTATGTGTATATGCGTGTGTGCATGTTCCTAAACATGGCATATAAATGCATCTAAGCGTGAAGGTAAGAGGCCCACCATGTGTGTTAGGCACATGGGCTCTTGAATTGAGTTCTCTCTTTAGTCCTGTGCTCATCAGTTAGAATGGATGGCCAACTAGTCACAAGGATGTGATTGTCTCCACCACCACAGACCTAGGATTTCAAGGGTATTCTTTCTTATCAGAATTTTTTGTTCAATGTAGATTCTGAGGATTTGAACTCAGTCTGCTTTCTCACCAGGTATCTAGTGCTTTTTTTTTAATTAAAATTTTAAGAGCTGTCTTTAGATGTGCTTGCAGATTTTGAATAAACTGTATGCCATCCACAAGTCTGGATACAATTCTTGCAAAATCTCAATAACTACTGAATTTTCTGAAATTAGTACAAATCACGACCATAAGTAATCTCTTTGTCTAACATGCCTAAATTTACCTCATTCAAAGCAGTATTGTCCTCTAAAAGGACATTTTTTTTTTTTTGCAGAGAGTCTACTTATTTCATTACACAAAGAATTTGGAAAAAAAACTTATTGTATTTTCTTGCAAATATGTGAATTGTGCAAAAATGAAAATCAATCTTAGAACTATTAAAAACACAGACTATTTTGGAGCTAAAAATGGTACAGCCAAACCCCATCACTTGCATTATTCATGAATCTTGGTTCCAAAGGAGTTCCATCTTTTCCTTAAATGAAAACCAAATTGAAAGTCCAGAAGTACTTGGTGAGTCAATAAAGTATAAAAAAAAACCTACTTTTAAAACAGAGCTTCCAAAATGCATAAAAAAATTGGCTGGCCTTTGCAGTGAAACTATAAATTCCCACTGAGAATTCTGCAATTGAAAAATGTTACCTAGATTCAAGCTGAAAAAGTTCTCTCTCTCTCTCTCTCTCTCTCTCTCTCTCTCTCTCTCTCTCTCCTCGTGTGTGTGTGTGTATGTGAGAGAGAGAGAGAGAGANAAGAGAGAGAGAGAGAGAGAGAGAGAGAGAGAGAGAGATGGATACATGAGGAAGTTTTTAAAGCTAGTATACAAAGTAATGAGTTTAGTTATGCATTTTTTATAATTTATTTTAATTGATCCTCTTTCCATATTTCCTTCAAACCATCTCTTCCTTTCCCAATGATGTCAATTCTTTTCTTCCTCATAATAACTTTCCTTCTACTTTCAAATCCTAGTCTATGCCATGGGCATTTTAAAACTATATCTCAAAATTATTGAGTTAAGGCAAATGTGAAATTTTATTACTTCTAAAATTCATGACACACAAATATATATAAGAAATAGTTATAATTTAAAAATTACTAAATATTTACTTTGAAATGTTCATAGTTTTGTGTAAAAGTTGACTGTTGTGGAATAATCGTTTTGAACAATGTAAAGTGTAAAGATCTGTCTTTGCCAAGGTACCTTCTTATTGGTTTAATAAAATGTTAAACAGTCATTAGCTAGGCCGGAGGTATAAGCAGGACAGTCAGACACAGAGGATGCTGGGAAGAAAAAAGGCAGTGTTGCCAGGAGATACAGAGAGAGCAAGAGATGCTGGAAGACAGGTAAAATCGTGAGCTACGTGAGCTATGTGAGCTACCTATATTAATAAAAAAGGGTTAACTTAAGTTGTAAAAGCTAGTTAAAAGCAAGTATAAGCTATTGGCTGAGCTTTCATAATTAATAAGTTGTGTCATTGATTTTGGAGCTGAAAGGCAGGAAAGAAAAATCTGTCTACAGTGAACAAATGTCTATGAATACACCTAATGATTAAGGAGAAGTGGGACCATACCAAATGTTGACCACCTAGGTAAATTTTATTCTGTTCTTTATAAGTACTAATCCAGTGGTTCTCAGCCTTCCTAATGCTGCAACTCTTATACAGCTCCTCATCTTGTGGTGATCTCCAACCATAAAATTATTTTCACTGTTACTTCATAAATCATTGTATTAATCTATGATATGAGTCAACTATGAATATTTTATGGGAAATGATAGGATATGACTAAGAGAGGTAAAGATATGGCTTCCATAAAAACATGGACAGTTGCAGCATGAGAGCAATGAAAACTCAAAAATTCTCTTCTGAATACAAGTGTACATATTTTCTTATTCCTCCTCCATTTCAAGTGGAAGCTGATTAATGATGTGGGATTCCCCTCTGTGTGCTGTGAATACCATTGGTGAAGAAAGTAACTGCCTTGGCCTATTGATAGAGTAGAACTTAGCTAGGCAGGGGAAAACTAAACTGAATGCTGGGAGAAAGAAGGGTGGAGTAATAGAGAAGTCATGTAGCCCTCCCAGAAACGAACACTGGAACTTTAGCTGGTAAGCCAAAGCCACATGGCAATACACAGATTAATAGAATGAGTTAAATTAATATGTAAGAGTTAACCAATAAGAAACTAGAGCTAATGGGCCAAGCAATGACTTAATTAATACAGTTTCTGTATGATTATTTCGGGGCTAAGTTGTCAGGAACTAACTAGCGGCCTCATTCTACAGATTATCAGATGTACAAAATATTCCAGGAACATTTTATAAATATTACAGCCTATTAATGAGAGAAAAATTATTTTTTAATATCTCATTTTCAATAATCATAACTTCAATAGAGTTGTTTCCTTTCTGTGTATTTTCTAGAGTTTGAAATGACAAGATGTCCTCAAAGAACACTCTAAACAAAATCAAAGTAGGTGTAGCCTATATTTTATGGCTAATAGTTAGGCCCCAAAGACTTCCATCTCTTTTTGCTGAAGATCAGTCATTATACTAATTGCAATGTATAAGTCTTTTTTATACCACAAAATCAAGTGTGAAGCACACACTCTTATAGTATAGGCCTCTTAAATGTGTTCTGTTGAATTTTTCTACTTCTCTTTCATTTTCTTTTTCCCAGCCTCCCATTTCCCTCTCCCTCCCCCCACTCCTCTCCACCTCCCACTCCAGTCCGAAGAGCAGTCACGGTTCCCTGCCCTGTGGAAAGTCCAAGGTCCTCCCCTCTCCATCCAGGTCTAGGAAGGTGAGCATCCAAACTGGTTAGGCTCTCACAAAGCCAGTACGTGCAGTAGGATCAAAACTGAGTGCCATTGTTCTTGACTTTTCATCAGCCCTCATAGTAATTTAAAAACTGGTTTGGTTTCATTCTGGGATGAGATCCAACCGTACTAATGAGTTTTACCTGGTGGTAATTTGGATCTCCCTTCTCCACACAATGAAAATCGATGGTATCTGGGCACAATTTTGGTTTTCACCTTGTGGATGGTATGTATCATGTGTTCAATAAACATTTGTTGAACAAGTGAGAAATTTTTTATCTAATACATGGTGTAGATCAACATCCCATTTCCCTTCAATCTCATTGTTAACAATCCTTGATTTTTCTTCATAAGATTCTGAACATGTTTTTAGTTTCTCAGATAGACTGTGAAAAATTTTTCCATTATTCCCATGATTTTCTGCTTAGGCCTGTGTTTCCAACATTGACATCTGTTTGACCATCCTGTGAAGTTGCTAATTTTATTCCTTTACTCTTTTTTTCTTTGACGCTTTTGGGGGCTCACCACCCAGCTCTCAAATCACTGACAAAGGCTTATTCTTAGTTATGAAGTTAAGTTGCCTTGTTTCTTGCCTGTCTACCTTTGAGTGGGCCTTTTCCTTTTCTTCTGTATATTTGACTTTCAATCTTACTCTGACCCTGGCTGGCTGTGTGGCTGGCCACTGATGTACTCTTTCCTCTTTTACTTGCTCTTTCTTTGCTCCTCTCCCTCTTCCCAGATTTCTCCTCCCATTTATAACTCTCTGCCTGTCAGTCCAGCCTATCCTTGCTCCTGTCTCAATATTAGTCACTCAGCTCTTTATTAGGATCAACAGGGTTTAGACAGGCAAAGAAACGCAGCTTCACACAGTTAAACAAATGGAGCAGAAACAAAAGTCATGCACCTTAAAATAATATTTCCCAACAACCCTGCTACCTCATGATTTCTTTTCTAACTTTCTCTATGTTCTCTAATAGTTCTTCTCTAATTAGGAATTTACTGTTGTCCGAGGTGAACTCGAATGCTTTCAGGTCTTCAAAATTAAGTTGATGCTTTACTATATTTCTAATGCTTCAGTATTTTACAGTTTAAAAACAACAGTAGTATCAACAAAACAACTGCTTTCAATAGTAGTTGAGATCAATGTCAATATAAATTTTCTAGTAACTAACTAGTTTTGAATTTTTTAATAAACTCATACAATATCAGAGACTTTAGGTATGTGATGCTTCATGTTTCTATTACTTTAAGGATTAGGGGAAGGATAATGTCTCATATTATCTCATGATATCTCATGATAGTCAGTACACATTTTCCTTCAATGACTTAATGAAAAACATTTTTAAGGGGTGTATTTTAAGACCCCGAACCTATTGCTCACATTCATTACAAGACTTTGTTACAGAAAATATCTTTTGGGAGAAAAAAAAGTCACTTGTTGTACCATTGATTAGAAATTTTTTGCTTCATAAATAAAAGAGTTGAATAAGAAAACGTTACTTCACTCATTTTGGCTTCCCTGTGTCCAGCTGCCTTTTGGCAGCTAAACAGCCTATTTCTCTGGTATCTGTGCTATTGTCTTTGATTCATCATGGCCTTGGAATGAACTACTCCAACAAAACGGCTTGAAAGAAGGACATACATATACATTGGCAGCAGTTTTCATTCTCTTTTTAGAATCATTGCTTTTTAAGTCAGTTTGGCTCTTGTCCAAATTTAAAAGAAAAAGAGCAACAGTTAAACAGCTGGTACCAATTATACTGACTTCAGTGGGTGTACATGCTCAAGTGTCAGAATAGCAAGCAGGACCTATGACATAATGGGCTAGTCATTTCATAACTGGACTGTGCGGTTCAGCTCGGCTTGCCAGTTGGCTTCTCTTCAGAATTATTACACCCATACTCTTGTAATCAACAATTTTTTTTATTAATGTGTTTGTGTGCCACAAAAATCATTACTTAAATACGCATATATATTGCTTGGATTTCTTAATGAAAAGGAAAACATACTATAGAAAAAGAACTAGATGAATGGTTTCTTTAAATATTTGTCTGATAAGTAATATGTTTAGACACTAGAGCAGAGTTATGGGACTTGAAAATTGAAATTCATAGTGTTAATAAACAAAATGAAAGATGTCATTGGAAATTTTTTAACATGACAATTGACTTACCGTGTAGTTTCTCTCAAGTTTATATAATAATCAAAGAGAAAACTAGGAAGATTTTAAGTTATTGATTCACTTAAAACACAATAATTTTTATAAAATATTATCATATTTATACTTCATTTTATAACCCAGCCCCATTATTTAAAAGAATCTGTCTGGAGTTATTTTTCTGTTGAAGCAAGAAGAAAATGTTGGCACTATTGAACAGAATTTGGAAGAGACAAAAGTTCCAGTTGATAAACATTCTCTGTAAGAAGCACACGTTCTAAATTTGGCAGGGTTTGCTGGTTTTAATATGTTTTGCTCTGAAATAGGAACTCTCCTAAGTTTATGTTAGGAAAAAAAGTAAATCCATTGCTCTCCTTTAGGATGAGCATCTCAGAAACCACAAAGAGGATTTTGTAACCAGGCAACCAGGGTCAGGGAGCCAGTGAGCAGGGCCTGCTGAACACACTCTGCAGGCAGGCTGAGGGTCTGAGCTGAGAAGCACGGAGTGAATATAGGAGCTTGAAGCACTCCTTTAAAAAACACATCGTTCCATAATACCTTGCAGGTGTGCACCATGAAAAACCAGCTGCTCCAGCTCCCAACTCATGTTTTGGAGAAGAAAAAAAAATATTTTTTCAGAATGTTTTCCAGTGTAAATGTATCCTGATTAGTCAAAGAAAATGGGAAAACAAACAAGAAAAATGAAACCCTTGGGCTTTTTTGTTACTCATGTCATTTTAGTCGAGTATTAAGCAAACATTTGACTCTCCTAGACAAAGATACAATCCATGCCTGCAAAGCAGAGGGAAAATTGGCTAGCCTATACCAAAGCCAATTAAAATAGACAAAAGACTTTCATGAGTTCTCATGTGTTCTTTTCAAGTAACTGAGATTGCTATTTCTTATTTTTTAATTTATTTTACATGCTGACCTCAGTGTTCCCTCCCTATTCTCCTTCCAGTAACCCCCCCCCCCCTCCAATCATCCCTATGTCTTAGTTCTTGCTCCCACTCCCCCGCCATTCACTTCTCCTCTATTCAGGGCAAGCCTCCAAGGGATATAGATAAAATGTGTTATATCAAGTTTCAGTAAGAGTAAGCACCATGTCTTAAGGCTAGGCAAGGCAGCTCAGTATAAGGTACAGGATCCAAAATATCAGCAAAGGAATCAACAGCATCTCCTACTCCTAACATTAGAAGTTCCACACCATGATCAAGTTATACAACTGTAATATATATGCAGAGCACCTGGGTCAGACCTATGCAGGCTCTCTGGTTGCTAGTTCAGCTTCTGTGAACTCTATGAGCTCTAGTTAGTAGATTCTGTGTTTTCTTCAGGTGTGTTTGGCCACTCTGGCCCATATAATCCATCCTCTCCCTCTTAATCAGGATTCCCTGAGTTCGGTGTAATGCTTGTTTGTGGGTCTCTGCATTTGTTCTCACCAGTTACTGGCAGAAACTTCTCTGATGACAATTTGGAGTAGGTACCAGGCTATGAGTGTAGCAGGATATCGTTAGGCATCAATCATTACCTTGACATTTTCCCTTCCAGTTGTATTTATCCCATCCTAGGTCTCTGGACCAGCCAGCATTTGGGTTCTGGTGCTCCAGGCAGTATAAGGGGTGGAGTCACTCTTGTGGCAAGTGTCTCAGGCTGAACTGGTCATTTGTTGGCCACTCACACAATCTCTGTGTCACCCTCATCCCCACACATCCCAAGGCGGGATGGACTATAGGTGGAGGATCATGCAACTGCTTTGGTGTCCCAATCCCTAGCTGTAAGTCTTGCCTGGTCACAGGAGATAGCCAGTTCAGACAAGTATCCCCTTTTGCTAGGAGCCTTAGCTGGGGTCATATTTGGAGATTCTTGGGAGTTTCCTGTTATTGAATATTATTTTAAGATGTATCACATTTGTTTCTTTTCTGTGGAACATTTGCTTTAATGATGCTAAGATGTGTTGCATTCTTTTATGTTGCATTTGCTTAACTCTGTGAAGCTGTGATATTTTTGTCTGTCTAAAATACCTGGTGGTCTAAAAGACAGGAGATATTACTAAAATAAAATAGCATTATTGATTTTGAGTTTGATGTTACAGTCCAGCACCTTTAAAACTGAGGAAGTGACATTGGCCTATAGCCTGAAGGGATTATGTCAAAGAACCTTGGTGGTTACACATTTGTTTGCATTACCAGGTGAGAATCTCAGAAGTAAAACAGTACCATGAACAGCTCTGAAATTTACATGTTGCATCATTTACATCATCCAGAGGTGATGGATCATTTCAAGGAAGTAGCATCTTCCAGACACAGCAGTGTGGATACACATACGAACTCATAGAGACTACCACAGCATGCACAAGGACTGCACATATTCAAGTCAGAAAAGGGCCCATCACTGAGCCAGGGAAGTGGACATGAGCTCTCACCTCTGACCTTTTACAATCCATACCTGTTCAGTATTCTTCAGTAGGATGTCACTGGGTATATATACCACTATCCAGGATAGGCCCCATGCCCAGAAGTTATCCAACATAACAAAAACTCTGTTGTGTTGATTTTGTTTGTGTTCTTATGTGAGTGTGTATGCTTTTTGTTTTACTTTGGCATTTATTATCTTATTGGGATTTGCTTGTTTTGAATTTGTTTTGTTTCCCTTTTTGTTTAATTTTATGGTTTTTTTTTTTTTGGTTGGTGTGCTTTAAAAAAAAACACAAAGTACACAAAAGAAGAAAGAGAGACAGATGGAAGAATTGAGAGAACACAAGTTGGGTGGGTAGGGAGGATCCAGGAAGAGGTAGGATAGAGGAAATATTTACAAATATATTTTGTAAAAAATACTGTTTTTAGAAAATTTGTGAAGATTGAGATTCATAAAGGAGTGGTTGTAAATATTACCTGTTAGAAATTAAAATAAATTGTATGAAGAAAATTTAAATAAAATCTTTCCTACATTTCTTAATTATATTATTATTGTATGTAAACTTTTGTGTGTGTATTTGTTTTTGTGCATGGCTATCATATGGCACATGTTTAGAGGTTAAAAACAACATTCAAGATTTGATTCTTTCCTACCACGACAGGATCCCAGGCCTAACCTCAGGTCCTCTGATTTTCTGGCGAACAGTTTCACCCTCCATGCTTTCTTACCAACTGTCCTCATTCTGCCTTTATGCTAAGAATTTGGTAAGAAATTTTGTTGCGTTTGATCCACCCATCCACAAACACACAGTAACTTCCTATCTAATTTCCCCAGAAGATATAGTACTGTCAGAAAAGAGACCACTGATTGACGTGTGAAACAAACCAGCCAAGCAGCTTCTTAGCTTTGTAGGTTGAAACAATTTTAGCTTTAGTTTGGTGGCATTGCATTTAAATTCTTTCAGTTTAAGTGAGATCATGTAAATGTTGATGTTGTTTTAGGGGAATACACCATGTTTAGGAAATATGTTGTCCATTAGTGTAAGATAAAGAATGGAGTATATAAGATAATCACCTTTAAAATTGTTTTCCAGTGTTTACAAATAGAAGAAAAGCAAATGATAAACTTTTTGGCGTTGTTGTTCACCTTTCCTTGATCTTATTTTACAGTTCTATTTGTGACTATTACATCTGTAGCTAAACTCCAATGGGAACATAATTCAGTGGAAGCTTATGGACTTAAAGACAAAGCTGTACTTCACAGTTTGCTGGTCATGAGGGTTCTTATCTCAGGGCAGATGCTTGACCCAATACTACAGGCAATGGTCCACATCTTCCTACAGGAGATTGAGAAAATATATGCGTGTGTCTGTAGGCCTGGAGGTGAGCCCACAAGCAGATTGCTTCAGCAGTGTTTTCTGAATCTGCAGCCTTTCCCTCTTAGCTGATCATCAGAAAAGACTATGATATTCTACGTGTACAAACACACAATAAATTTGAGAACATTTGCCTCAGTGGAAGAAGCTTCAATAATTCCTCCTTTGACCTGAAGATTTTAGAGTATTCTGTTGTTGTACATTGTGTTATTAAGCAACTTGTGTTAATATACAGACTAGTCAGGATGGGGAAAAAGATATGGATGAATGACAGCTAAAAAACACAGAATTTCTATAGATTTTCTTTCTGTATGAACATCATTAAAAGACCACTTTGGCATTTTTAAAATCAAATCTATGACAGTAATACATGAAAGCAATATAACAGATTAATATAAATTTTCTAGTTAATGTTTTATCAATTTCCAAATTAAACTCAAAATAAGCAATGCAGGAGAATTTAAAAATAAAACATCAATACCTCAAATTTATCAGGAATTTTGCTAAGTCTAGTTCTTAACATGATATTATAACTACTTAAGCTTGCATATCCTTGAGTAATAAAATCAAATAAAAAGTGTTTTGATTAGAAATCATTCTTTGTTCTCATTAAAAATAGTATTTGGGTGTTATTTTGCATGGCATTGATGACTTGGCAGTGTAAATTTTAATTTTATATAAATAAAAGTTTACTATAAGTGTAAATATGAATTCTTTATGCATGTCTATAACATTTATGGGGGCTTTTTTTTTTATCACACCTTAACATACGTATTTCCAGGCAAATTAACTGAAAGTTTTCCATGAATCCCCAGCGTTCACTGTATGTGACATCTGTGAGCCAGATAGAATAAGTGAACAAATCTCGTCATTTCCTGTGTTTTCAGAAGAAAAGGATGCTTGATAGTTTTGACCGCAACAGCAGTACAGTTGATTGTCTACAGGTTTCAGTTTCTCATGTCCAGCACTACAACATTTGACTACTTATTAGCATCTTCTTCTATTGTCTTTATCTCTTCTGGAAGAATTGGTGCTGCTCCCCTGGCAAAGTCTGTTGAAATGTTTGTTTCTTTCACACAGACAAGACAACAGGCTGTCTGTATTCCCCTACTAACCTTGTCCTCTCAGTGCAGCAAACGGGTCAAGAAGACAGGAGGATAAAGAAAACATTAGCTACGTTTTGAAGTTACATCCCAGAATGTTCGTTTGATAGTTCAACGTAAACTTTAGAAATTACTCTTTGAAAACCCAAAGTTGATTGTTTGAGCTTTTCTGTAGTGTTCTTGTTCTCTCTGGCTCCAACACCCTTTTTTTTCTCCTTCTCTGAAGAATTCCTGAATCCTATCTAATGTTTGGCTGTGGATTTCTGCATCTGCCTCCCTCAGCTGCTGGATGATGACTCTCTTATGACAATTGGACCATAAACTGTTGAATTAGGAGCGGCAGGGCTGCGTCCCCGGCACCCGGCCGCCCACATGGCTAGCTTATGCCCGAAATAATTACACAGAAACTGTAGTCTATTAAACACTGCTTGGCCCGGCTAGTTCCAGCTTCTTATTGGCTAGCTCTTACATATTGTTCTAACCCATTTCTAATATTCTGTGTAGCCCACGAGCTGGCTTACCAGGGAGGATCTTAACCTGCGTCTGTCTGGAGCTGGGGAATCATGGCGACTCCTCCTCTAACCTTCTTTCTCCCAGAATTCTCTTCTGTATACTCCGCCTACCTAATTTTCTATCCAATAAAATGGGCCAAGGCAGTTTCTTTATTAATAAGAAACCATTCCCACATCATTTCCCCTTTTTCTGTTTAAACAAAAAAGAAAGGCTTTAACTTTAACATAGTAAAATTACATATAACAAAACAGTTATCAAGTAAGAATTACAGTTACAATATTTATATCTATTTTATCTCTTATCATAACTAAGGAAAACTATAACTAACCATTCTTCAACTCCATCAAAGACTCCAGAAGGATATAATA